>NW_026111516.1:0-285000 GCF_024679095.1 Eriocheir sinensis
CTATGCAGAATGGTGGTCTCTCCTTAAACCCAATTGAAACTACATAAAAGCTTTGCAATTTCTGCCTGAGCAAACATGAAGGTGAAAAGGTCAAGTTGATTTTCAAATCAGTTGTGTTGCACTGAACCACTGAAGGTGGACGTTTATTTCATAATTAAGTTTCTCTGGAAATCAAGAGTTGGTGGGCAAAACAATAAAATAATCTATACCAAATAAAACAAATGAATGTGTTAAAAAATCAAGATAAACAACAAAAGTTATGGGAAAAAGAACCCATGCCTTTAGAGCAACTGATGAGTGTGGTCACTTTTCCTTCATAAGGAGTCCACAGTGTGGAGCTGGGGTGTTACGGCAAGTGCCGCAGAAGTGGCCCCTGGCATAGTGACTTTATAGCTCATCATTGGCTCAGTTGGGTTGCTGCCCTGCTGACTACTATTATGAAGGCCTGAGTTCGATTCCCAGTACTTAACGACAAACATTTCAAGATTTTTCACTACATTATTGATTTTTTTATGGTGAAATATATCAAGTTAGTAGCACTTGTCATAAAGACTAAGATTAGCATGAAGTACATTTCACAACATAATTTACCTGCGGACACAGAAGGTGTTGGACGAGGATCTGATTCTAAACCAGATCCTATGCCCGCTACAACTGCAGGGTCCAGCACCTGCGCCATGGCCTCCTCAGCATCAGTGAGGGTGTGTGTTTGTACAGAGCCACCACCTGTACAATTTTGTAGAAAATTAGTACATGGCAATGCAGTTACGCATAAACTTATTCTGAATCATTACCTGAATAACTACCCCAACACTGTTATACCTGTCTTTGCCAAAATAGCTATCTATTTCCACCAAAGGGCCGCAAAAGTGGCCCCTGGCATAGTGACGGCACTAACTTATCACTGCTAAAAATAGTGACTTATTACCTCTTAATTCATTATTCTAATATTTGAAAAAATAATAATTAGTGATATAAACGGTTATCTGTGTTTGTTAACATACAAACCCTATAAGTTAGGTGTTTTTTGATAGAGGGATGAGGGACTGCAAAGACAGCGATGAAAACCATCATGACCCATGAGCTGTGCCAGGTGGACGGGTACAGTGTGTTTTCCCGCCTCAAAGAGAGCAGGAGAGGCGGTGGAGTACTAGTGTGGTGCCGAAACACTTTCAACCCCTCATTGCTCGATGTGGACGTTCCCGATGAGGTGGAGGCAATGTGGATCAAAGCCACCTCCTCCCGCCACCCCCGCCAGGTTGACACCATCATACTATGTACAGTGTACCATCCACCCCGCTCTCTCTCCGGCCCTGCGTTAGTGAACCATCTCATCAATACAGTGGACGCTACACGTGTTAGGTACCCCGGCGCTAAGTTCGTGTTGTGTGGGGGACTTCAACGAACTAGACATTGCGGACGTTACCACCCATCCGTGCCTCACACAACTTGTTAATTTTCCCACGCACGAAAGGAACACGCTGGACCTTATCCTCACTGACCTGACGGACTGGTACTCCCCCCCTCAGCCCCATGGACGCCTTCCCCTACCATCTCACGGAGGTGCGAAACGGTCAAGAGGACCACCCGCCCGACACCTGACTCCAAGATTAGGCAGTTTGGGCAGTGGTGGGTGGGCTATCCTTGGGTCGAGGTCCTTACCGTTCGTGACGTCACGGAGAAGTGGAACAACTACCTCGCCACCATCACTCAGGCGTATCACCACTTCTTCCCCACCAAGACACAACACAACTACCCAGCCGACTGCCTTGGATGACCTCCAGGATTAAGCCCTTAATGCAGCAAAGGAACCGCGCCTTCCACACGGACCGAGCAAGATACAGGGCCCTTCGCAACACAGTCATCAGGGAAATCGCAGTGGCGAAGAAGGAGTACTACCCACAAGAATTACAACACCTGGAGGGCAATAACACCAGCAAGTTGTTCTCCAAGATACGCCATTTGCGTGGCCTGGGGAACCCGTCGTTGGCTTTCCCTTTTCTCTCCTCCTCCTCCTTCCCCCTTGAGATAGCTGAACTGATTAACTTTAACTTTTCCTCCATCTGTCAAAGCCTTCCCCCCCTAAACCTTGCCTACCTACCCTCCCCGTCTAATCCTCCCGCCGTGGAAGAGTTTCAAGTTGCCGAAAAGCTCAGATCTCTCAAACTCAAAAGGTCTACCACACCTCTAGATTTACCCATAAAGCTTTATCAAGAGATTTCCTATGAACTTGCTACCCCCCTTGCCTCCATTATAAATGCCTCCCTCACTCAGAGCAAATGCCCCACAGATTGGAAAACATCATTCGTCACTCCCATCCCCAAAGTCACCAGCCCCACCTCACTTAATGAACTAAGACCCATTGCCATCACTCCAATCCCGAGCCTGCTTTGTGAAGACTTTGTGTTTAGCTGGGCATATGATACTATTCATTACAAAATTGATCAGAGGCAGTTCGGCAACGTTAGAGCCTCCTCCACAACACATTGCCTCATAAGTAGTAGGAGTAGGTAGGAAGACACCTACCGAACGGGCGCAAGCCACTCCCGGTGAGGTATATATGGGAGGTGAGAAGGGAGCTGAAGCCCTCCAAAGACCCTTCCCATGTCCTCACTAACCGTTTCCCTATTGTCTCACCAACACCGGAGAGTAGTTCAGCATGCTCTCTAAAGACAGATCCTCTCTTTATCCACACCACACTACATTCACATAACATATACACCTTTTTCCAAAATTCAAAATTCAAAATGGCTCAATTAAGCAATGCCTCGGAGTCCCCGCCTGGGGGGGGGACCACAAATTCCCCCAGGGAGGACTCCCCTTCTGGCTGCCGACCCGAGAGGTGTCTTGATAACTCCTCGAACCTCTTTCTTCTCAATTTCTGCAACATTCGCGGTCTTCGCTCTAATTTTCATTCTGTGGAACATCATCTCTCCTCCTCTAAACCTAACCTTCTCTTACTTACAGAAACAAAGGTTTCTGAGGCTACTGACAGCAATCTCTACTATGTTCCCTCCTACTATCTCTATCCTAAATTTCAATCCAAAGCTGGATGTTGCGCCTACTTGCGCAACGACATCACTTGCTCTCTTCTCTTCATTGTCATTCTATTACTAAATACATCTGTGCTGTTTATCTCTCACCTAACTCTACCAACTATGTAAAATTCTTTGACTATTTGAATTCTAAAGTGGAGCACATCTTAACCCACTCTCCTTCGCTGAAATCTCCATCCTAGGAGATTTCAATGTTCACCACCAGCTTTGGCTTTCATCCTCTTTCACTGACCATCCTGGTGAACAAGCCTACAACTTTGCTATCCTCAACGACCTAGAGCAGTTGGTCCAGCACCCTACACGTATTCCTGACCGTCTTGGAGATCGGCCCAACATTCTAGACCTCTTCCTTACCTCAAACCCTTCTGCTTATTCTGTCAAACTGTTCTCTCCGTTGGGCTCCTCCGATCACAATCTTATTTCTGCATCCTGTCCTATCGCTCCTGTACATCCTCTGGACCCACCGAAGAGGCGATGCTTCTGGCATTTTGCTTCAGCTCGGTGGGACGACCTGAGGATGTACTTTTCCGATTTCCCGTGGAATGATTATTGCTTCCAGGATAGAGACCCTTCTGTGTGTGCTCAGCGCATCACAGAGGTGATTGTCTCTGGAATGGAGGCATACATTCCTCGTTCTTTCTACTCCTCACGCTAAAAAGCCTTGGTTTAATCACGCTTGTTCTCGTGCTGTCAATGATAGAGAGGTAGCTCACAAAAGATACCAGAGCCTTCAAACTAATGCTAATTATGAACTTTACATTTCTGCCCGAAATCGCGCCAAATCTATTCTCCGACTAACCAAAAATTCTTTCATTAATAGAAAATGTCAAAACCTTGCTTTCTCTAACTCTTCCCGTGACTTCTGGCATCTAGCCAAAAACATCTCCTCCAACTGCCCTTCTTCATCTTTCCCTCCACTCCTCAGTCCTGACGGCAACACTGCCGTCTCATCTATCTCTCAGGCTGAACTCTTCTCTCACACTTTTTCTAAAACTCCACTCTGGACGATTCTGGGCATATTCCTCCTACTCATCCCCCTCTGACTCCTTTATGCCTGTTATAAAGATTCTTCAAAATGATGTTTTCTATGCCCTCTGGCCTCAATCCTCAGAAGGCTTATGGACCTGATGGAGTGCCTCCTATTGTCCTTAAAAACTGTGCCTCCGTGCTGTCACCCTGCCTGGTCAAACTCTTTCGCCTCTGCCTGTCAACATCTACCTTTCCTTCTTGCTGGAAGTATGCCTTCACACAGCCTGTACCTAAGAAGGGTGACCGCTCCAATCCCTCAAACTACCGTCCTATTGCTTTACTTTCTTGTCTATCTAAAGCTTTTGAATCAATCCTTAACCGTAAGATTCAAAAGCACCTTTCCACTTGACCTTCTATCTGATCGCCAGTATGGGTTCCGCAAGGGGCGTTCTACTGGTGATCTCCTAGCCTTCTTAACTGACTCTTGGTCATCCTCTCTTAGTCGTTTCGGTGAAACTTTTGCTATTGCGCTGGACATATCAAAAGCTTTTGATAGGGTCTGGCACAAATCTTTGCTTTCTAAACTACCCTCCTACGGTTTCTATCCTTCTCTGTACCTTTATCTCCAGTTTCCTTTCTGACCGTTCTATTTCTGCCATGGTAGACGGTCACTGTTCTTCCCCTAAATCTATTAACAGTGGTGTCCCACAGGGTTCTGTCCTATCTCCCACTCTTTTTCTGTTGTTCATTGATGATCTTCTTTCCAAAACGAACTGTCCTATCCATTCCTACGCCGATGATTCCACTCTGCATTATTCAACTTCTTTTAATAGAAGACCCACCCTTCAGGAACTTAACGACTCAAGGCTGGAGGCTGCAGAACGCTTAGCCTCAGACCTTAATATTATTTCCGATTGGGGCAAGAAGAACCTGGTGTCCTTCAACGCCTCAAAAACACAGTTTCTCCACCTATCCACTCGACACAATCTTCCAAACAACTATCCCTATTCTTTGATAACACCCAGCTATCACCTTCCTCAACACTAAACATCCTCGGTCTATCCTTAACTCAAAATCTCAACTGGAAACTTCATATCTCATCTCTTACTAAATCAGCTTCCTCGAGGCTGGGCGTTCTGTACCGTCTCCGCCAGTTCTTCTCCCCTGCACAGTTGCTGTCCATATACAGGGGCCTTGTCCGCCCTCGTATGGAGTATGCATCTCATGTGTGGGGGGGCTCCACTCACACAGCTCTTCTGGACAGAGTGGAGGCAAAGGCTCTTCGTCTCATCAGCTCTCCTCCTCATACTGATAGTCTTCTACCTCTTAAATTCCGCCGCAATGTTGCCTCTCTTTCTATCTTCTATCGATATTTCCACGCTGACTGCTTTTCTAAACTTGCTAACTGCATGCTTCCCCCCCTTCCACGGCCCCGCTGCACTCGACTTTCTACTCATGCTCATCCCTATACTGTCCAAACCCCTTATGCAAGAATTAACCAGCATCTTCACTCTTTCATCCCTCACGCTGGTAAACTCTGGAACAATCTTCCTTCATCTGTATTTCCTCCTGCCTACGACTTGAACTCTTTCAAGAGGAGGGTATCAGGACACCTCTCCTCCCGAAACTGACTTATCTTTCGGCCACCTCTTTGGATTCTTTTTAGGAGCAGCGAGTAGCGGGCTTTTTTTTATTAATGTTTACTTTTTTGTGCCCTTGAGCTGTCTCCTTTGCTGTAAAAAAAAAAAAAAAAAAAAGTTTCCTTGATTTCATTCAAAAAACCTGAATACCAGAAAAAAACTTCCTCTGCCCTCGTCTTTATTGACTTTCGGAAAGCCTTCGACCTGGTTGACCACACCACTGTCATCACCAAGGCCATAAACATCGGCCTGCCCTCCCACCTGATATCCTGGCTGGCGGACTTCCTGACGCACCGGCACCAAGCTGTGCGTCATCAGGGCTGCACCTCCACCCTCCAGCCCCTCTCTGCTGGGGTACCACAGGGGACGCGCATGGGGCCTCTTTGTTTCCTTATTCTAATCAACAATTCACTGTTAGACGCCCCTCTGCACTGGAAGTACGTGGATGATTCTACAGTGGGCATCTCCATCAACAACACAGCCCCTGACTACACGCCCCTACAACACATTCTGGACCGACTGCAGAGCTGGACGCAAGACAACCACGTCACCATCAACACCAACAAGACGGTGGTGATGCATTTTCACACCTCCACCACTGCCATCCCACCGCCAGCCCTGGAGGTTGGCCCTCACCAGCTGCAGGTGGTTGAATCCACCAAACTACTTGGAGTCACCCTGGACAGCAAGCTGAGCTGGGGCAAGGACGTCGCCACCATCATCAGGGCGGCTTCCTACAAACTTTTCATGCTGAGGCGCATGAAGGCACTGGGAGCCCCCCAAAGGACGCTCAAGGACCTGTACACCACCTTCATCCTCCCCAGACTCCTCTATGCCTCTCCTGCTTGGGCTTCCTCCATCAACAAGACCCAGCAACGCCAATTAGAGAGAGTGCAAAGGCGTGCATACAGACAGATTCTGGGCAGTTCTTACACTAACTACGAGCATGCACTCATCCAGCTGAATATACCCACCCTACAAGACCGATACCAGACAAACCTAACCAAATTCGGCAAGTCCCTCCTCCACAACCCCCGTCATAGAGACCTACTCCCACCCGCCCTCCCTCCCCCCACTAGACCCACAAGACATCACAATATTTTCGTCCCGGTCAAAACTAGCACGGACAGATATCGGCTTAGTGCGATACCGACGCTTGTGAGGGTCATTAACACCTCCATGATCACATGACCCCTCCACCCCAACACACACACACACACACACACACACACACACACACACACACACACACCACCCTTCCCACTTCCCCCATTACTCACCACATGAAACTCATGGTATGGTATTTTTGTGTATTTTCAGCCTTATGGCTGCCTACAAATGAATAAACCAATTACTATTATTATTATTATTATTATTATTATTATTATTATTATTATTATTATTATTATTGTTATTATTATTATTATTATTATTATTATTATTATTATTAATGTCTAGAGAAGATAGTATTTGCCTTACCACTTGAAAGGAAATAGTTATGTTAGTGATAGAAGAGTCAGACAGTTGATAGGAGAAAGGGGGTATTTAATTCATGGGTAATATAAACAAGAACATTTTCTAGTGAATGTCTGCTATTTCTCACAGTCAGCGGTTGCATAACCTTTAGCTAGTCTAAGAGGACGCACATAATGAGCATTAAGTTTTTGCTTCTAATATAATGGTCTGGAAATATTACTGGAAGATTAGCAAACAGTGACCAAATTTAGGAAAATTGCCAAATATATCTAGGTACATCTCCTACTCTAGCCCCATCCAAATCCAGTATGTTACCAGATGAAACATAGGTCGGGGCAGAGATCCACCAGTGAAGACCCTAAGAAGTGAAGCAGTCCACAAATTGTTCATGAAGTGGATAATTTTTTACTGACAGGTGTTCTCTATGGTACCAAGGTATTAGACGGCTACTTCTATTGAAGGACATAAAGAATATAAAAACTACACTAAATTTGAGTTATCAGAAAAGTTACAAAGAGGAAAATATACTATTATTATATACAGATTAAATTCAATGAAATGTATAACACAAACGTTATTGCAGTTAACTTCAACAAAGTTAATAAGTTTGTTAACACCGAGACACTCCAATATGTCTCCCAATGTTGCCAGGAACATCAGAACGAGCTGTGTTGTATAGCATAATATACACATGAATCAGGAACATCAGATAATTAAAGTTAATAAGGTAATAAGGAACCAAATTTCATAAGTGTGAAATCTATTACAGGCTGGAGAACTGTCCTTCCATGACTTTTCACAGCTTGTTAAAACACTGCGGAGGATATATTCTCACCTGTGCCAGTCGCCTCACGTCTTAAGTCTCCCAGCTTCTTCTTGGTGTGGCGCTTTAAGTCGGAGAACTTCACGCGCACTTCCTCCACGCTGCGCCCGACCCCACTCACGGCGTTGACCTCCTCCACCACAGCTTCGCAAGCTCGCTGTTTGGCTGCAGCGGTGAGGCAAGATGACAGAGGCCCTGCGATGGTTTCCCATCTCTGCCGCACCCATGTGATGAGGGCTAAAACTTCCTCGGTTGACAAATTGGGCCGCCTTCTTTTCACAGCTGACGCCGTGTTTTGAAAGTGAGGCGCGCTTCGGGCGTTAGCGTCGCCGAACCTTCATCATTATTATCCATATACAACAGAATGCTCACCAAATGACGGAAACTATGAAGGTAACATACAGAAACGTGCAGAATATTGTATAAGCGATTATATTTTTATTTCAAAGATAAATATACAAGTAACGTGCCTTCATTCGTGAAAAAAAAAACATCTTATTGAGGGATTATAACGCTAATTATTTGTTTTAAGGCAGTATTTACCTCTGTACAATACACATGTCTTGATTTTGAAGTCTGTGTATTAGTAAACAAACAACACGTGAAAGCCCAAATACAGCATCAAAGGTCGCACGTGATTGGCTATCCAGCCCAACCTGAATGATGTGAAAATATTGCAGAAGTTTCAAAATATTTTGATGAATAGAAAAAAAATATTTAAAAAAAAAACATTCCATTCAGTTCATCACATTTAGGAAAAATTTTAACATAAATGAAAAACTTGCAAGTGGTGGAACAAAAACAAAGAGCCAGATTTCTCAGTTTCTTATTTTTTTACATTATTTTTTTTTCACTCGCGCTTAAGCGGTTTTTCGTGAAAAAAAAAGAAAAAATGTATCTTTATTGTCATTGTGCATTCATGCCTCTTTAAAATGGTACCTAAAACATTAAAAAAGGTTAATTTGGGACGAATAATTTTTTTTTTTTTTTTTTTTTACAGCAAAGGAGACAGCTCAAGGGCACAAAAAAGTAAACATTAATAAAAAAAAAGCCCGCTACTCGCTGCTCCTAAAAAGAATCCAAAGAGGTGGCCGAAAGATAAGTCAGTTTCGGGAGGAGAGGTGTCCTGATACCCTCCTCTTGAAAGAGTTCAAGTCGTAGGCAGGAGGAAATACAGATGAAGGAAGATTGTTCCAGAGTTTACCAGCGTGAGGGATGAAAGAGTGAAGATGCTGGTTAACTCTTGCATAAGGGGTTTGGACAGTATAGGGATGAGCATGAGTAGAAAGTCGAGTGCAGCGGGGCCGCGGGAGGGGGTGAGGCATGCAGTTAGCAAGTTCAGAAGAGCAGTCAGCGTGGAAATATCGATAGAAGATAGAAAGAGAGGCAACATTGCGGCGGAATTTAAGAGGTAGAAGACTATCAGTATGAGGAGGAGAGCTGATGAGACGAAGAGCCTTTGCCTCCACTCTGTCCAGAAGAGCTGTGTGAGTGGAGCCCCCACACATGAGATGCATACTCCATACGAGGGCGGACAAGGCCCTGTATATGGACAGCAACTGTGCAGGGAGAAGAACTGGCGGAGACGGTACAGAACGCCCAGCCTCGAGGAAGCTGATTTAGTAAGAGATGAGATATGAAGTTTCCAGTTGAGATTTTGAGTTAAGGATAGACCGAGGATGTTTAGTGTTGAGGAAGGTGATAGCTGGGTGTTATCAAAGAATAGTGGATAGTTGTTTGGAAGATTGTGTCGAGTGGATAGGTGGAGAAACTGTGATTTTGAGGCGTTGAAGGACACCAGGTTCTTCTTGCCCCAATCGGAAATAATATTAAGGTCTGAGGCTAAGCGTTCTGCAGCCTCCAGCCTTGAGTCGTTAAGTTCCTGAAGGGTGGGTCTTCTATTAAAAGAAGTTGAATAATGCAGAGTGGAATCATCGGCGTAGGAATGGATAGGACAGTTCGTTTTGGAAAGAAGATCATCAATGAACAACAGAAAAAGAGTGGGAGATAGGACAGAACCCTGTGGGACACCACTGTTAATAGATTTAGGGGAAGAACAGTGACCGTCTACCACGGCAGAAATAGAACGGTCAGAAAGGAAACTGGAGATAAAGGTACAGAGAGAAGGATAGAAACCGTAGGAGGGTAGTTTAGAAAGCAAGATTTGTGCCAGACCCTATCAAAAGCTTTTGATATGTCCAGCGCAATAGCAAAAGTTTCACCGAAACGACTAAGAGGATGACCAAGAGTCAGTTAAAAAGGCTAGGAGATCACCAGTAGAACGCCCCTTGCGGAACCCATACTGGCGATCAGATAGAAGGTCAGAAGTGGAAAGGTGCTTTTGAATCTTACGGTTAAGGATTGATTCAAAAGCTTTAGATAGACAAGAAAGTAAAGCAATAGGACGGTAGTTTGAGGGATTGGAGCGGTCACCCTTCTTAGGTACAGGCTGTGTGAAGGCATACTTCCAGCAAGAAGGAAAGGTAGATGTTGACAGGCAGAGGCGAAAGAGTTTGACCAGGCAGGTGACAGCACGGAGGCACAGTTTTTAAGGACAATAGGAGGCACTCCATCAGGTCCATAAGCCTTCTGAGGATTGAGGCCAGAGGGCATAGAAAACATCATTTTGAAGAATCTTTATAACAGGCATAAAGGAGTCAGAGGGGGGATGAGTAGGAGGAATATGCCCAGAATCGTCCAGAGTGGAGTTTTTAGAAAAAGTTTGAGAGAAGAGTTCAGCCTTAGAGATAGATGAGACGGCAGTGTTGCCGTCAGGACTGAGGAGTGGAGGGAAAGATGAAGAAGTGAAGTTGGAGGAGATGTTTTTGGCTAGATGCCAGAAGTCACGGGAAGAGTTAGAGAAAGCAAGGTTTTGACATTTTCTATTAATGAAAGAATTTTGGTTAGTCGGAGAATAGATTTGGCACGATTTCGGGCAGAAATGTAAAGTTCATAATTAGCATTAGTTTGAAGGCTCTGGTACCTTTTGTGAGCTACCTCTCTATCATTGACAGCACGAGAACAAGCGTGATTAAACCAAGGCTTTTTAGCGTGAGGAGTAGAGAAAGAACGAGGAATGTATGCCTCCATTCCAGAGACAATCACCTCTGTGATGCGCTGAGCACACACAGAGGGGTCTCTGTCCTGGAAGCAATAATCATTCCACGGGAAATCGGAAAAGTACATCCTCAGGTCGTCCCACCGAGCTGAAGCAAAATGCCAGAAGCATCGCCTCTTCGGTGGGTCCAGAGGATGTACAGGAGCGATAGGACAGGATGCAGAAATAAGATTGTGATCGGAGGAGCCCAACGGAGAGAACAGTTTGACAGAATAAGCAGAAGGGTTTGAGGTAAGGAAGAGGTCTAGAATGTGAGAAAAACTTTGTTTTGAGATAATGGCCTTTAATTTTTTTTTCCTCTTTATTTCTAGCTCTGATTATTTATTGTTACTATTCGCCAAAATTACATATTCTAAGTTTGCAAACATGTTTCTAAGCATATTCCTGATGCATGCTAGCTCTTGATATTGCACCTGGTCCCCCTTACAATGTAGGTAAAAATAAAATGTTGTTTGTGTTTGGGTAGGCGGTGGCTGAGTGGTTAGCATGCGGGCCCCCCATTCATCGCTTTCTTGACGATGCAGCGTTGAACCCACCGCTACCACCTGGGATTTTTCAGTTACCCCCGAGCGGCCTAAGACTACCCACATGCTGTCCTGAAGACCACCCATCAACCCGGACTCTGGAGGACCGTCCAAGTGAATCAAGAATGAGCTCCGGGGGACAGCATGAGCCGATAATAGATGGCGCCACTATAAATACTTGCCTGCGCCATGACGGGCTGGGGCCGACCACCAGGCCCCTCAAGAAAGCATATCAGCGCTATAGGCTAACACGTAAAAAGAAAGTATTATCGTTCTAAGAACTAGGGTTTCAGAAGGCACGACCTTCCTCATTGTCACCAGGTTTTATCAATAGTTTCCAGCCTCATACCCCTTCACTGACACGTATTTTCTGTTTTTTTTTTATAGTTTGGCTGGAGTCTGTGAGCATTTTCTCTGTTCTTCCCGGATCTATCATCATACGACGCTCTGAGATTTCTGAGCAGGCCGTCGGCTCCACATTATGCTTTCATGCCTAGCTTCACAGCCAGACGTGCGACTTATCGAAAAAATGCATCAGAAATAATAATAATTACGTGTGTAATAATATTTTACCATAAATATCGATGTATAAACAAAAAACAGCTGTCGTTCACGTGAGTCAGGGGGTGCGCGGGACCTTTAAATTTGCCCTTTATTTTAAATAGAGATTTTTTTCCAAAACCGGCCACGGGTGAATTGTCCAGCCCACATTATCTCTCAGTGGCTTTAACTTATTTTCCATATTTTTTCGTAAAATCACTACCGGACGGTCCCCCGTTAAATCTCGCTGAGTAGGGGAGTATTATGACCAATGGGAAATGCAGGTCCATGGGGGAGAGGGGGGGATGGTGGGACACAAGGGAGGTGGTAGCGAGATAAAGAAAAAAAATACAAGCGGAGAGGGAGGGGTATTTAGGGCCCAACCACCCCCGGACGCGCAAGGGGAAGTAGGGCTATATGATGACCAACTCGGGATGCAGGTGCATGGGGGAGAGAGGGGATGGAAGTCTGACCAGAGGAGGAGACTTGACACTTGAATGATGCTTAACACTTACAATACTCCTACTTGTGATCAATTTAAATTCCTTTCTTAACTTAGCATAGGCCCCTGGCACTACATCTGGGGTACACTGGCTTCAGCTTCCAGTGTGATACTCCGCCCTCTACCTCTGGCCTTAAACGCCATCACCATTGTCCTGCACAAGGTCTTGGACCCAAGGTCTTGGACCACCCCAAACAAAATGCAGCAGTCATTTGAGGCGGAGTGTAATATGCTGGAAGCGGACCCAAACACCTGGCCGTCCTAGTGTTGAGGGGGAGGGCGGGTTGTCGAGATGCTTGACCTTTTAATGTTTTTGATAAATTACGTCAAAGGCGAGACTGATAAACTTAAAGCAGGTACTCAGCAAATATTGTAATACAAACAGAATTAAAAAAAAAAAGTTCAGTTATGATTGATTTCGCAGGGTTTTCAAGCAGGAAAGATTTTTAAAGAGGATAACCTTGTATCGGTCATTTATTTTCTCGTTTACCAATAAATAAAACAACGAGAATGATCAATCCGTTTCTATTAACAACAGTATCACTTATTGCATTGAAGTGCAATAGGTGCACCTAACATCGCCAAATGTGGGGTACAAACTTGGCAGAGTAACTGTTTTTTGTGCCTCGAGCGACGGTAGTGAGCTAAAGAATAGCCTATTCGGATTTTTTTTATTTTATAAATGATCCACGATACATACTATAGTTAACTCGCGCTTAAACAGAGTGGAGTCTAAGGCTCTTCGTCTCATCAGCACTCCTCCTCCTACTGATAGTCTTCTACCTCTTAAATTCCGTCGGGATGTTGCCTCTCTTTCTATCTTCTATCGCTATCTCCACGCTGACTGCTCTTCTGAACCTGCTAACTGCATGCCTCCCCCCCTCCCGCGACCCCGCTGTACACGACTTTCTACTCATGCTCATCCCTATACTGTCCAAACCCCTTATGCAAGAGTGAACCAGCATCTTCACTCTTTCATCTCTCACGCTGGTAAACTCTGGAACAATCTTCCTTCATCTGTATTTCTGTTGGTGGTAGCGAGTGTTCTCAAATGCTAATAGGTTCCCGGATAGAGAAAATCAATATCCGTCAGGGTTGCTTTATTGGACAAAACATACACAGCTCATTACGACAAGGACAACACATAGAATAGGTGTTTGTTTGTGTATGCGTTTGTGTGAATGTTGTTTGTGTAGGTTAACATTTAAGAGTTGGTGTATGTGTATAACAATGTGTAACGGTGGACAACAAAAGGACATAGACGGACAGTCAAAGGTAAACGAGTACAAGAAAGATAAACAATGAAGACGCGATACAAGACAACGGAATACAATAACAAAATACATAGTTTGTGCTGCCGCACTCGTTTTCTTGATGTCACTGAGGGAAGAAGCACGAAGTTTTAAGCGGCCACTGCTACAAATATTCCCCCCCAGTGACTTCAAAGAAGGAACGATATCTTCCTGGTGCGGACTGGTGCAGACGGTGTCGTTTCGTCGACGGAGAGATGGGGCGCCTGGTCTGGGGCCAGCAGGTACGCCGGCTTGACCCTGTCTATGGAAACCGCGTCCTGAGAACCATGTTTGTCGATCGTGACAGTCTTTCTGGTCCGTCTCAGGACGCGGTAGGGTCCTTGGTAGGGCTGCTGCAGGGGCCGCCGGACGGCATCCACGCGCACGAAGACGTGGGTGCAGGTGTCGAGGTCCTGGTTGACGAAGGTCTTCTTCGGGGAAGAGCGAGGCTGCACCGGCTAGAGGCTCCTCATGGCACCTTTGAGGCGGGCGGCGAAGTCCTGGACGCCGCAGGGGGTGGTGTCAGGTGTGGGCGCTATAAGTTCGTCTGGGTGCCGGAGGTTGGTGCCGTACACTAGTTCAGCCGAGGAGTGATGCAGGTCTTCCTTCAGGGAGGACCTGATGCCGAGGTAGGTATACGTATATGAGGCAAATAATTAATACACCTATGCATATTCCACGTGTTGCATAATCAATGATTTAACTGCGATCATGGGTTTCATTTTCATGGCTGATGATCTATAATGTGACTTGCCAAGTCGATTACTCTTGCTTTATTACTCCATCATCTGTCAGGGGTTGTGCACAGGAGTTGGGCGTTCTACTGGTGATCTTGCATTCTTAAGACTCCTGGTCATCCTCTCTTAGCCGTTTCGGTGAAACTTTCTCAGTTGCGCTAGATATATCGAAAGCTTTCGATAAAGTCTGGCACAACTCTTTGCTTTCTAAACTACCCTCCTACATATTCTATCCTTCTCTCTGTACCTTTTTCTCCAATTTCCTTTCCGGCTGTTATATCTCTGATGTTGTGGACGGACACTGTTCTTCCCCTAAACCTATCAACAGTGATGTCCCGCAGGTCTCTGTCCTGTCTCCTGCTTTCTTTCTGATAGTCATCAATGATCTTCTTTAGACAACAAATTGTCGTACCCACTCATATACCGACGACTCTACTTTGCATTATTCAACTTCTTTAAACAGAAGAGCCTCCCAACAGGAATTACAAGACTCTAGACGGGAGGCTGCAGAACGCTTAACCTCTGACCTTGCTATTATTTCCGATTGGGGCATAAGAAACCTGGTGTGCTTCAATGTCTTAAGCTTCTTATGTTCTTAACTCAATTTCCCCATCTTTCAACTCGACATAATCTTCCAAACACGTATTCCCTATCCTTCGACAACTCTCAGCTGTCACATTCTTCTACACTAAACATCCACGGTCTATCCTTAACTCAAAATCTTAACTGGAAACTTCATATTTCTTCTATCAATGAATCAGCTTCCTCGAGGTTGGGCGTTCTGTATCGTCTCCGCCAGTTTTTTTTTCCCACCGCACAGTTACTATCCATATACAGGGGCCTTGTCACGTGATGCGTGAGTGATATGGAAAATTCCCGTGCCTAACATGGCTCGGCTACGCGGACAATTTGTCCTCAAATTGAACAAGTAGACGATATTGAAACAAAAAAAGGTGCAGTAATACAATTGAATGTTGTGCACGGTAGTAATATTAAACTTAGTACATAATTAAATAATAGGGTAAATGAGGGACATCCATGGAGTCTTAAAATATATGATAAAATAGAAGTACACTGGTTATATACATATTGATTAAAATATAACATATAAAAAGGTTATGAAGCACATATGGTAGTATACAATAAAAGTCAAACCACCCGGAAAGTTATTGGAATGTGGTGTGAGACAAAACATTAACATGGATAGTAACATGGGAGAAGTATGGCATTGCACCGACAACGTTTTTTTTTTTTTTTTTTTTTTGCGCCGGTAGGCTTCTTCCCGGTGGATCCTGATGGTCGGTCCAAGGCTTCTTCCCGATGGGTCCTGAGGGTCGCCCCAGCCCGTTCTGGCGCAGGCGAGTGTTTATAGTGGCGCCATCTTGCATTGGCTCATGCTGCCCTCCTGGAGCTCATCTTTAATCCTAGAATCTAGAGTCCGGGTTGAAAGGTGGTCTTCTGGACAGCATGTGGGTAGTTTTAAGCTACCCGGCGGCGGCTGAAAAATCCCAGCTTGGTGGCACCGCTCGGGGATTGAACTCGCGTCCTCCTGAACGCGGGGCCGTCTTGCCATCTGTTCAGCCACCGCCTACCCCTTGGCATGAAGTCAAGCGAAAGTGACTTTCACGTTCAGGCAAGCAAAGTTAACTTAACCTAATGGTATGAATCCTAACCTTGTGGGCAATGGATACACAGTGGGTGGTACATAAAAGTATTTGTAAAACGAAGAATGGTAAAAGTAGGTCATGCAGGTATAATATACAAAGGCTATCAAAAGACAAAAGACAAAAGACCACGAACGTTATACAGAGTAGGATCAGTGCCAAGGTGACGACACTAAGGTACGGGTACAGTACATGGGGTGTACTCTCATAAGGACATGGTGCTTGAGTAGGGTAGAGTTGATTTCCTGGAGGAGCTCGAACTTCAGGGAGGGAATGTTGCACCCTCGAGGGGAACTGGAGGTGGTGTAGGCGGCTTTACGAGACCGGGAAAAGTGAGATTTTCCAACCAGAGGTGGTGCCTCGACGGATACGTGACAACGGCCTGCGACGTTACGAGGCACGAATCGGGGACAACATACGCTCCTATGGCGATGACGTTTGAGGCCGGCCAGTTTTGGCAGGCGACTGTGAGAGACTTGCCTCCGAAAATAGAAGAATTGTCAATGATACACTTGTTGATGGCACATGGGCGAAGCATACATGAGATACGGGAAACAACAGGAAAGAGTGTCCGTGGAGATGCAGAGAATGGCCACCCTACGCGAGTGAAAGAACGCGGGCATAATAGCGAAGGGAGCAGCGGTGCAGATAGGAGAAAGACGTATGACAGATGGCAAGACCGGAAGGTGTAGAGAAGAAAATATGCATGAAGTCACCAGAAATCAAGATGATTGGGCTGGGAATGTGGAGCGAATGCAGAGAACCGTTGGCAGCATAAGGAAAAGGTGGTAAAAGGCATAGAGTAGGAAAGTCCCGTGTAGCCTGAAGGGTATGTGCACGTAGATACCAGCTGTGATTAGTGTGGTAAGAGGTAACAGTGAAAAGTGACCTGTGAACAAGGCAGAAAGAACACGAAACGTGGGACAATAAAGAACAGTTGGGCGAAAAAGAAATCGTAAGAGGTAAAGCACAGGGCGACTAGAGATGTCGTCAGGAACAGGCAGTACTACTAGGTTTCGGCAGGGGCGTTTGCCTTCGCGTGAGAACGGAGTTTCTTACGATACTCCTCTGAGGGAGGAGGATCAGCTCCCCCAGTTGAAGGCTGTTCGGGCGGAAGAGCCGGGAGCTCATCACCGCTATCAAAAGAACGAGAGACGCTTCACATGGTCGAGGTGGACGACTTTGACCCCGTACGACGTTAAGTGTCGTACTTTAATCATGTTTCCTCTTTCATGTTGGAGGACCCGGTAAGGGCCTTCAAAGCGTGGAGCGAGTTTGTTTTGAATCTCCTGAATCTCCTGAATACAACATTCCCAGGGATAATTAGTTTATCTTTAGTGGTCCGCCATTGCTGAGTGATCATTTTATCCTGGGACTCAGTAATATTTTGTTGCTCTCGTTTATATGTTTTGGAAGTCTGCAACTCTGAGTCTCACATAATCATCAAAATTATAAATGGGTTCCGCTTTTTGTAGCAACAGTGAGTACAGAAGCCTCTTGTCCTGTCCGATGACAACGAAATGGGGCGCGTCGCTGATTGAACACAAATGAACACAAAGGAAGAACAAACAACAGCAGACCTGCCGGTCCTGACGAGGCTGTTTGTGACAAGCTACACTAACTAACTAATCAAAGGTGGAAGATGAAGGACAGCAAAGGCTCCTCCCCACCCCTCATCCCTCCAGCCAAAGCTGGCAGGAAAGGAAAAAGAACCATGCAGCATGGAAAAACTGCATGGAAATTATGTAATGAGTAATATCTTAGTTGCTGGTTGGATTCAAAACACTTGTCTAATCTATTTTTGAAGGCCGTAACTGTTGTACTATCAACGACATCACAGGGTAGAGAGTTCCAAACATTAACAACTCGATTGAAGAAGAAGTGTTTGCCTTCGTGCGACGATAATCTTTTACCACTTATCTTCAAATTGTGATTTCTTCTTGTTCTATTTGATCGATCAATTGTAAAGTAATCTTCCGCATTAATATCACTGAATCCTTTAAACATTTTAAACACTTCTATAAGATCGCCTCGCATTCTTCGTTTTGATAAGCTGAATAAATTTACTTCTTTAAGCCTTTGTTCATATGATAAATTTCTCAACCTAGGAGTCATCTTTGTTACTCTTCGTTGAACCCGTTCCAACTTTTCTATGTCTTTTCTGTAATAGGGAGACCAAAACTGTACACAGTACTCTAGACGGGGTCGAACCAACGAATTATACAGTTTTAATATTACTTTTTCCGATTTATTATTAAAGACTCGTCCGATGAAGCCAACCAATTTGTTTGCAGTTTTAACTACCTCTGAACAATGCTGACCGGGCTTTAAATCGCTTGATATAGTAATTCCAAGATCCTTTTCTTTACTTACTGCAGAAAGTTGTTGGCCATTTATTACGTGCCGAACGCGATTGTTATTTTTTCGATGTGCAACACTTTACATTTGTCAACGTTAAATTTCATTTGCCATTGATCGGCCCAACGTACAAGTCGATCTAGATCTGATTGTAAAGCTTCTTCGTCGAGTGTCGCAGTTACTTTACTAGCAATTTTTGTGTCATCAGCAAATTTTGATACTTTCCAAGTGAGCCCATCATCGATATCATTAACATAAATTAAGAAGAGCATGGGGCCAAGCACTGATCCTTGGGGTACGCCGCTTCTGACATCGAGCCAGTTAGATGTAACACCGTTTAGAACTACTCTTTGTTTCCGCTCAGAGAGCCAATCCGCAAGCCAATTGTGAATGTTACCCGAGATACCGTGCTGAGCAATCGTTGGTGGGGGACCTTATCAAATGCCTTTTGAAAAACCAGATATATGATATCTACTGATCTGCTTTCATCGAAGACCTCAAATATATAATGAAAAAAAATCAAGTAAGTTAGTTAAACACGAACGTTTATTACGGAAGCCATGTTGCGAATTATTTATTATATTATTTCTTCGAAGAATTTCACCATATTGTCGCGAATGATAGTCTCCATTAACTTACAAACAATCGATGTCAGGCTAATTGGTCGATAGTTTCCTGGATGAGACTTTTCCCCCTTTTTGAAAATCGGTGTGACATTTGCAAGTTTCCAATCCGACGGAACTGTTCCAGCTGTTAAAGATTTATTGAATATGATGTAGAGCGGTTTACAAATTTGATGTTTGATTTCTTTTAAGACCCTAGAGGTAATTTTGTCTGGACCAGGAGCTTTGCTTACTTTAATCTTTTCAATTGTGCGTAAAATGTCACGTTCTATGATGAGCACCCCACTTAACATCTTTTCGGTCCTTCTAACCTCCGGCGGTTGAGGTGTTAAACAATCTTCGTCGGTAAAGACGGATGCAAAAAAGTTATTTAGGATTGTAGCCATTTAATTTTCATCGTTCGTGTGGTTTCCATTATCATTAGCAAGCGGTCCGATACCACAAGTGAGTGACTTTTTATTATTTACATAGCTAAAAAAATCTTTAGGATTAGATTTACTCGTTTCCGCTATATATTCTTCAAGATTTTTTTTGCTTCGTTTTATTAATTTCTTGGTTTCGCGGCGAATTCTGTCCAACTCTATTTTGTCAGCCTCACTCTTGAAATGATATGTATCTACTGTATACGCATTTTTAAGAGATAGGCTATTTTGAATTTCGTTATTCCTTTGGGTTTCTTCTTTAAAGCTGAACGTCTGTTACGATAGGGTACACATATGCTTATGGCATTGTTCAATATTGTGGTGAAGGCCCCCCAAGATTTATCAATATCTGTTTCCGCCGAGATTTCAGTCCAGTCAGAATTATTTAGAATTGAGGAGTGTAAGGAAGAATTTAGTGATGCTGCTACTTGGGGCATCCACTTTTGCTAGGAGAAAGAAACATCGCAAACCAGGGAACGAAGGAGTTGGATAATCTTTGTTTTGTCTCTCCACCATGCCGTTGGAAGCAGGGTGACACGCAGCAATATTGCATTTACGGATCTCGAATTGACGGCAAATTTCCTGCAAAATTTGATTATTAAATTCCGTGCCGTTGTCCGACAATAACACCTTTGGTGTGTTGAACTTGCAGAACACCTCATCAATTAGCGCTGTCGCCACTGTTTTGGCTGATTTATTTTTGAGTGGCACCAGTACTGAGAACCTACTAAAGTGATCAATGGCTACAAGAAGGTACTGGTGGCCTTCTGAGGTGAGTGGCCCAGTTTTAACAAGTCAATCGCTACAGTGTTGCATGGTTCCTGGGGAACTGGATAACTTAGAACAGGCACCTGTGACTTTAAAGAACCTTTGTTTTCAGCACAAGACTGGTATTTATCTATGAAATTGTGAATGTCCTTCAGCATGGTGGGCCAATAGTATTCCAGTCTAGCCTGGTGGAGACACCTATCTTTTCCCGGGTGGCCTGCATGTGGGGAGGAATGTAAATTGTGGATAATGGCCTGAACAAGAGACTTTTGCACTGCTATCTCTGTGACTTCACGATCAGGCTCATTTTTTTTTACATCAAAGGATGCGGCTCAAGGGCAACAAAAATAGTACAAAAAAAGCCCGCTACTCGCCGCTCCCACTAAAGTAAAAAGTAGAGAGGTCAAGTCATAGACAGGAGGAAATACAAACGAAGAAAGACTGTTCCAGAGTGTACCAGTGAAGGGGATGAAAGAATGGAGATGCTGGTTAACTCTTGCATGAGGGGTTTAGATAGTATAGGAATGAGCATGAGTTGAAAGTCGTGTGCAGCGGGTCCGCGGGAGGGGGGAGGCATACAGTTAGCAAGTTCAGAAGAGTAGACAGCATGAACATATCGATAAAAGATAGAAAGAGAAGCAGCATGGCAGCGGAATTTAAGAGTTAAAAGGCTGGTAGTAAAAGGAGGAGAGCTAATGAGACGAAGAGCCTTAGGGTTTGTTCACACTACAAGCAGAGCAGGGCAGAGCAGAGCGGTTAGTAGCGGCATTAATTTTTACATAGTTTTGAATGTACAGACCCTTAGGTGTTTACACTTCAAGCAGAGCGGCGCAGCTCGCAGCTAGCGGTCCTCCACGGCTCCACCATTCAATCAACATGGCCAAGAAGCTATCTACAAAGGTAAGTTTTTATTGCTGAAGCAAAAATTACAAAAACTGACCAGATTGTGCATAGTTGAGGGTACAATTTAACGATATATAATAGCCGTATGTTGAGAAAAGCTAATTTGGTGATATTCTGATCCTATACACAATCATCAGTGACCCACACAGCCATGTAAATCGTTACATTTTTCATCATTCTTCCAGATGAACACCAAAGAATTTATCGGGTTGTTGCCTGCCCGACCTGCTCTGTGGCAAAAAGGTCACCCAGACTTCCAAAATGGAGATGTCCGCGACACCCTCTTGCGTGAAATGGCAGATGTATTATCAGTCACCGGTAAGTAGAAACTAAAGTAAGTGACATGCATAAGTAGTGTTCGCAAGTGAAATACTGAGCTCGAAGGACATGAACTATAACATTTTTGTTATTTGCATAATATATATAACACAACACATACAATTTTAGATTTAAAGATTTACAAGCCTCGCGCCAAGACTAGCCTATACTGTATAATTTATTAGTTAGCCTATTATTTCGGAAGTGGATTATATTTATTTAATTAGAAGTGGAGAATAATAGTTTTGATGATAGTCATTGAGTTTTGTTATCGTTATTAATATCTTAAAATAATCCTTTTTTGTTTTACTTAACATTCATAATAATAGGTAGCTAATAATAATAATGATAATACAACAAAAATGATACAGGAGAAAAATCGAAATAGTTAAATCCGCGTAGCCTACTACTTATGCAATAAAATGTCAAAGATGTTCGACTACTGATGTTAGTAACATACGTCAGGGGTTTTAACGGGGTTTGGAAGGTTCCCCATTGACGGCGGTTTTTCGCAATTTTTAGATAGTAAGCAATGGCACATCTCAAAAAATCATTTTGAATTACAACTGCGGTTTTACAATGTTTTTCTTTACATTTGTAAATGTTTAAAACTTACGAAAAACCACCGCCAATTACATTATGTCACTTACTATATACACCTTATCCAACCCTATCAGCTTGCCATGGAACCGCACCGACACCATTAACATAATTTTTGAGCTGGTCACGGATCCATGAGGGACAGGCCAATGGTCTTCCGCGATACAGGGTTTGCTGTTTGGCAGGATGGTCATTGTGGGTAATGTTAGTTTTGAATATAGGCACCTTGCCTGGGGCAACACTAATCCCGCGGTGTTAGCGGTTTTGACCGTTGTGGCCCCTTAGAGGCTGGCAGTGCCTCAGGGGCCAGTTCACCCCGTCTCTGTATCGCGTACGCACGTACTAGTTCGTTATCTGTTACTTTCCATAGAATATACGGACTTTTATTCAGCGTTTGTCTATCCAATGATTACAAGTGTCGACAAGTACCTGACCAACATGGCGCAGTGAGTAGGATTTTGTGGAAAGAGAAATAGTGAAAAGCAGTGTACAAGCCGGTTGGCGTAACGGCCAGCCGCCCGCATTCCGTGCGTGACCTTATTGACCTGTGCCGGTGAGTGAGGCCCAGGGCCACACCCGCCCGTGAACTCCGCTTATTGCTGTATGGTTATTTACGATTTATATGCGGTTCGAGCTGTCGAGGCGCCGCCCCTGTATATCGTTGAAATAACGCAGTATTAAGTGTACATATGGGCAAGCGCGGTGTTCGGAACACCAGGAGTAACGCCACCGCCGCCTCGCCCGCCACCCCCGCTACCTCGCCCCTGATGGGAGCCCGCGCAGCCCGAGGGCAGGAGGAGGCACCACGCCTCCTCCCTTCCTCCTCCTCCGCCTCGCAAGGGATGGACATGTCGTGCTTTCTACAATGGATGCGTGAGGACGCGGCACAACGCCGCGAGGAAGAGCGAGTGCGTCGGGAAGACGAACGGCTTCGGCGCGAGGAAGAGCGAGTGCGTCGGGAAGAGGACGCGGCACAACGCAGCGAGGAAGAGCGAGTGCGTCGGGAAGAGGACGCGACACAACGCAGCGAGGAAGAGCGAGTGTGTCGGGAAGACGAACGGCTTCGGCGCGAGGAAGAGCGAGTGCGTCGGGAAGAGGACGCGGCACAACGCAGCGAGGAAGAGCGAGTGCGTCGGGAAGAGGACGCGGCACAACGCAGCGAGGAAGAGCGAGTGCGTCGGGAAGAGGATGCGGCACAACGCCGCGAGGAAGAGCGAGTGCGTCGGGAAGAGGACGCGGCACAACGCCGCGAGGAAGAGCGAGTGCGTCGGGAAGAGGACGCGGCACAACGCCGCGAGGAAGAGCGAGTGCGTCGGGAAGACGAACGGCTTCGGCGCGAGGAAGAGCGAGTGCGTCGGGAAGACGAACGGCTTCGGCGCGAGGAAGAGCAAGTGCGTCGGGAAGACGAACGGCTTCGGCGCGAGGAAGAGCGAGTGTGTCGGGAAGATGAACGGCTTCGGCGCGAGGAAGAGCGAGTGTGTCGGGAAGATGAACGGCTTCGGCGCGAGGAAGAGCGAGTGTGTCGGGAAGATGAACGGCTTCGGCGCGAGGAAGAGCGAGTGCGTCGCGAGGAAGACACACGGCGCATCGAGGCACTGCTTACGAGTGCCACGCAGCAGCACGTCTCCCCTCTAACCGAGAAGGCCCCCATCAAGGCCTCCGCCGCCACTCCTCCTCCTCTCGCTCATGATGGGACGTTCCGACAATTCCGGATATGGAGGAGCCGGTGGAATGATCACGCCACAATGCGTCGCCTGTCGAGCATGTCCCAAGACATGCAGCGTGCAGAGCTGAGGACGTGCTTCTCCACGAAGACACTGAGTGATTTGGAGACCTCGCTTCAGATCCCCGTCGACTCCCCGCACACGGTGGAAGAGGTGCTTGACCTCCTGCAGGAGCACGTGAAGGGTCAGAATAACGAAGCGATCCGTCGCCGTGCCTTCTCCACCTGTAAGCAAGCCGAGGGTGAGAGCTTCACCGACTTCTACGCACGTCTCAAGGCTCTTTCGGAAGAGATTGAAGTGTGCTCAGGGGCACGTTGCGAGGAAGTCTGGATGAAGCATGCCTTGTTGATATGAGTTCGCAACGGGGAGTTGAGGTGAGAGCTTATCACCATGGACGCCTCCCGCACCCTTCAAGAGACAGTGACGAAATGTCGGTCGTATGAGGCCACCGATGTGACGTACTCTGAAATAGAGACCCCGTCCACTGCCGTGAGAGGCGTCTCACAGTACAAGAAGGGTTGTAGCAGCCACCGCTCACAGTCGCGTGCTCTCTTCCAGTGAAAACAGAAAATGGGGCGTTGCAGTATAGACTCATTGTTCATTCTTATTTTGTGTCAATGTTTTCGTTCGTGCTCCCGTCTCGCTGTTTCTTGTGCGTCTAATTGTTTATCTCTTGTTACTTGTACCTTTTACTGTACGTCCACGTTATCTTGTTTTCCACCGTTACACATTGTTCCACACATACACCAACACTTAAATGTTAACCTACAAAAACAAAATTCACAAAAAATAATAAACAAACAAACACCTATCATATGTTGTCCTTGTCGTGATGAGCTGTGTAAGTTCTGTCCAATAAAGTAACCCTGGCGGATATGACTTTCTCTATCCGTGAACCGATTAGCACTTAGAACACTCGCTACCACCAACAATTGGTGACCCCGGAGTGTTGCTATGGTTCAAGGTGGCTTATAGCCGGTGCCGTTTTAAGGGCACTCTCTCCTAGAGTGGAGGACCTGGGCAGGGTAACTTGTCCATTCGTCCGCCCTCTCCTGGGGCAAAAATCCTCACCTCCATTTGGGGTTCGTGGGGCTGAGCACTCAGGTCGGGAGAAACATTACGCCATAGGCGTAGTTGCCACCTTCAGGGTTTTCCCCCGCCCTCCCCTAGGCGCCTTCTGCGCCTTCCCCAGGCACCCTCTGTGCCTTCCCCAGGCACCCTCTGTGCCTTCCCCAGGCACCCTCTGTGCGCCTCTTCCAGGCTCCCTCTGTGCGCCTCTTCCAGGCTCCCTCTGTGCGCCTCTTCCAGGCTCCCTCTGTGCGCCTCTTCTAGGCTCCCTGTGTGCGCCTCCTCCAGGCATCTTCAGCGCCCTTCAGGCATCTTTTGTGCCCCATGGTGCTTCTCCCGGCGCTCACCCACCCACCCCCACCCCTCCTCCTCCCTGCTTTTCTGCTGGTCCGGCGACTGAGACACGCACATCGTGTGACACACTACACAGACTCAGTGAACACTCAAACACAGTGCGACACATTACTGAGACACAGTGCCACACACTCAGTGTACACGCCACACACAGACTCGGTGTACACGCCATACAGACTCAGTGTATACGCCGCCACACACCACACAGATTTGAGAGACACGCAAACACAGTGTGACACCCCACTGGGATTACTAGCTGCCCCCTGGATTAACCACCGCCTCCTGGATCTACCACCGCCGTCTTGGATTATCCTACACTTGTGGATCCTTGTGTATAGTGCAGTGTGTCCAGCAACAGTTCAGTGCAGCACGTCCCCAGCAACAGTTAGTGTCACAGTGTTACCCACTAAGCGTACAGTGTTGTGTTACAGTGCCTTTTTGAACACTGGTTCACTCCCCGAGCCACAGAGGCCCCTGGCACGTGCCAGCGCCTACAGTACACGCAGTTCGTTTTACTCTCACGGACTGCCGCGGCTCCTGGCACATGCTAGCGCCCCTAACTTTTCAACTCGCTGTGGCCCCCGGCTCGCTGGCATCTAGCGCCTTCCCACGCAGTCGTTCGACGCACTCACGACTGCCGCGGCTCCTGGCATATGCTTACGCCTCTCACTCCTCAACCGGCTGTGGCCTCTGGCACGCTGGCATCTAGCGCCTTACCACGCAGTCATTCGACGCCCTCACGGACTGCCAAGGCCCCTGACACGCTGGCAGCTGGCGCCTTTAATACACGCAGTCGTTCTACTCTCACCGACTGCCGAGGCCCCTGACACGCTGTCAGCTAGCGCCTTTACACGCAGTTCCCTCGACGCACTCTTTGACTGCCGTGGCCCCCGGCGCGTTTGCGCCAGTGCCTATTGCCCATCTCCACGCCGCTCGACTTCACCATACCTGACGACGACATGCAACTCTTCCTCTACTACGGCGGTGTCCTTCAGAGCACCACTCTTCTGCTCAGGACCCGTCTACGTGGTTCGCGATTCGGGAGTGCGGATTCAAGCCTTCCAGGATCTATTAAACAGCCAACCACTCAACTCACCGCAGCTCAACTTACGCAGCCCACCTTACGCAGCCCACCTCATGCAGCCCAACTCACGCTGTTCAACTCCTCGCTGCTCAACTCCTCGCTGCTCAACCCCTCGCTGCTCAACTCATCGCTGCTCAACACTTCAGCTCGACTTACCGTAGCTGTCCTCACTGCGCTACTCATCTCAGCTCGACTCACCGTAGCTGTCTCCTACGCGCTACTCACTCCAGCTCGACTCACCGTAGCTGTTGTCACCGCATTACTCACTCCAGCTCGACTCACCGTAGCTGCTGTCACCGCATTACTCACTCCAGCTCGACTCACCGTAGCTGTTGTCACTGCATTACTCACTCCAGCTCGACTTACTGTAGCTGTTGTCACCGCACTACTCAATCCAGCTCGACTCACCGTAGCTGTTGTCACTGCATTACTCACTCCAGCTCGACTCACCGTAGCTGTTGTCACCGCACTACTCACTCCAGCTCGACTCACCGTAGCTGTTGTCACTGCATTACTCACTCCAGCTCGACTTACTGTAGCTGTTGTCACCGCACTACTCACTCCAGCTCGACTCACCGTAGCTGTTGTCACTGCATTACTCACTCCAGCTCGACTTACTGTAGCTGTTGTCACCGCACTACTCACTCCAGCTCGACTCACCGTAGCTGTTGTCACTGCATTACTCACTCCAGCTCGACTCACCGTAGCTGTTGTCACTGCATTACTCACTCCAGCTCGACTTACTGTAGCTGTTGTCACTGCACTACTCACTCCAGCTCGACTCACCGTAGCTGTTGTCACTGCATTACTCACTCCAGCTCGACTCACCGTAGCTGTTGTCACCGCACTACTCACTCCAGCTCGACTCACCGTAGCTGTTGTCACTGCATTACTCACTCCAGCTCCAGCTCGACTTACTGTAGCTGTTGTCACTGCACTACTCACCTCAGCTCGACTCACCGTAGCTGAACACTACTCAACGCAACTCTACTCAGCGCAACTCACCGCGCAACACTACACACCGCAACGCATCAAAGTCTGCCACAGCGCCCCCCACCTGGGAAGATTTCGTTCCTCCTTCCTCGTCACTGGGGGGGAGTACTTGTAGCAGCCACCGCTCAAGCAGTCGCGTGCTCTCTTCCAGTGAAAACAGAAAATGGGGCGTTGCAGTATAGACTCATTGTTCATTCTTATTTTGTGTCAATGTTTTCGTTCGTGCTCCCGTCTCGCTGTTTCTTGTGCGTCTAATTGTTTATCTCTTGTTACTTGTTTACCTTTGACTGTCCGTCCACGTTCTCTTGTTGTCCACCGTTACACATTGTTCCACACATACACCAACACTTAAATGTTAACCTACACAAACAACATTCACACAAACGCATACACAAACAAACACCTATCATATGTGTTGTCCTTGTGATGATGAGGTGTGTAAGTTCTGTCCAATAAAGTAACCCTGGCGGATATGACTTTCTCTATCCGTGAACCGATTAGCACTTAGAACACTCGCTACCACCAACAACCCCACATGGTGGCAATGTCCTCCTCCCCCACGGCCTGATCCACACGTTGGGGGAGTGTGTGAGAGTCCGGGGACAGGGATCGCAGGCCGCGCCAGAAGCCGGCGGTGTCACCAGCAGCAAGCTGGGCAGCCAGCGCCTGAGCTCGTAGCTCCTCCTCATGAGCCCTGTACCATCGGAGGCAAAGCTTGAATGGTACGCCTGGTACGCCTCATCCTCTCCGCCAGAGGGCCCCAGCGTGGACTGCCGCCGGCCCTCCACCTCAGGAAGGACTACCTGGCGCGCACACACACACACATTCAGTATTGCCTGTCACGCACATACATTCCACATTATTGTTTCTACCTCCAAACATTTAATCTATCTGATCTTGGTTGAAAACCTAACGCCATTGTTATTTGGAGTGAGGCAGGGGTGTGTCGTTGCTCCATCACTTTTCCACGCTTGCATGGACTGGGTTTAGGCAAAGTTGCTAATCAACGTCGTTGCGGAGCATCCGCTGGGGACATCAAAGACACTGATCTTATTTTTGCTGATGATGCTGTACTTCTCGCGGAATCACTGAAGGTCCTGGTGTTGGCTCTCAAAGTGCTGCATGAGGAGGCGAAGCCTTTGGAACTGAAGGTCTCTTGGGCAAAAGCAAGGACCTTATGTTTTGGAGGATTGCTGGATGACACAGTTCAGTCTGTTCACGCAAGTAGTGAGGATGTCGAAGTCACCAAAAACTTCAAATACCTTGGCAGATTAGTGCATAACAATTGTGGGCCTCACCAGGAAGTTACTCGACGGATTGACCTGGCCCACAGTGTTCTGGACTCGCTCAATACGAGTATATAGTGTTGTTGAAATGTATGCAGGCGCACAAAGATTCGAAATTTTAGGCTTGTGTTCCTTGTCTTACTATATGGCTGTGAGACATGGACACTGGATAGTGAGTTGGAGAGGCGTGTCGATGCCCTTGGTACTAAGTGCCTTCGCAGGATCAAGGGGTATCGCTGTAATGACTTCCTGTCGATCCAGCGACTACTTGAAACTGAATCGAGGCCTGTTACCAGCTTAGTCCATGAACGTCAACTCCGGCTAAATAGGCATGTGGCACGTCTCCCGGACATCGATCCTGTTCACAGGGTTGCTTCTGTACGAGAGGAGACCAAAGGGACGCCCACGTAACTCATGGTTGGGGCAATTCAGCCGATCCTGCCCTGAGGGACTTGGAATGGATAGGGCAGCTGCGTGGGAGGTTGCTCGAGGGGACCGCCGGAAATATGGACGGCGAGAAAGTGAATCGACGAGCCCACGGGCGTATGCTCCCCCATTAATCATTATTATGCTCTGAAATGATGCTATCTGAAGTACCAATCATTTTCTAAGCTGAGCAATTACATCATAATTTCATGTTGAGCATAGCATCACAAATCTTCAATCTTCTTTTTTTTAAGCTACGAGAAATGGTACTCAAAACTTGTAGCTTATCTTTCACTTCCACACTAGTTGCAGAGGTGGTGTTACTGGCGGTCTTAAGTTTCGTCGTCAGGATGATCCAATGGCTCCAATTTACATGGATAGGGAGACACACTAATAAAACAGTTTTCCCGATCGAAAAAATGCACACTACTGTGTCTATGAGCCTATACCAACAAAGGATAGGTGCAGACTGTTCCCGTGAAGAGAGAGAGAGAGAGAGAGAGAGAGAGAGAGAGAGAGAGAGAGAGAGAGAGAGAGAGAATAATGGCAATGCTAAGCGAAAAAAACAATAATAAAATAAATGACTTCGTGCGTCACATGTGCGGCGGGTTAATGAAGTGGACGGGTGAGCAGGTGCCGCTGAAGGAGAAAATAACAAGCAGGCTGTTTATCGCGAAGGGAGGACCCACTTTGTGTGTGTGTGTGTGTGTGTGTGTGTGTGTGTGTGTGTGTGTTTGAAGATACTATTGGAGGTGTAGGTTCGTGGGAGAGGTGTGAGGACTGATGTAAGTAGAGATGTCTGGGAGGTATGGAATGGCATAATCAATAGCCTTGTTCCCCTGATGCCTGCCACCTGCCCGACCAGCCTGATCTTGGAAATAAACACCTGTTTACGCACACAAAAAAAATGTACGGGAAGATTCTCAAACAAACCTTGGAATAAGCAAAAACATTTATGTCCTACTAAACGGATAATATGCATGTATTGAATATGCATATTATTTTATATGTATTCTCTACCAACGAGATGTCTCAACGCCATTATGATAAATATTCTGGTCTTACGATTTAGATATCTTCTACCTTATTCCTAATTTGATCCCTCCATTACAATTATGTATTTTTTTTTTATTCCTACTTCATCGTCTTATCCCCCCCACCCACCCACACACACACACGCACACACACACACACACGCTTGGTTTACGTTTTTACACAAAATATCTATCATTTCGACATATCACGACTACACCTCCATCTCTCTTTTTGTTACGGAGGCGATGAAAGGTTTGATAATTTTGAAAAGTACACATTTCTGGGCTGATGTTCCAGGCCTCTGCTGTCGCTATAATGTGAGCGCTGGTTCTTTGTACTGTTTCAACTATTTCCAATATTTATTGCACAGGGATGTCTCGTTTTATAGGAATAAAGAAGGTAAGTTGAACCGCAGTTTCGACACTTCAATGTGCTTGTAGATTTATGTGTTGGCGGGGCGTTTAGGTTTCCTTTTTTTTTTTTTTACGACTTCGCCTATAGCGCCGGTAGGCTTTCTTCAGGGGCCTGGTGGTCGGCCCAAGCCTGTCTTGGCGCAGGCAATTTTTTTTTATAGGGGCGCCAGTGAGTGGTATAGGCTTGCTTACACTTTTTCCCTGCCTCCTGCTGCGATTGCGAAATATTTTCAAAGTTCTTAGGCACTGGATGGTGTCACGAGAAGGGTAACCACTGCTTCGTCCTAAGCTGTGAAGAAGGGAGAGAGAAAGGGTGGCATGGGAGTAGAGGGGTCGGCATACTTCAACCCATGTGGCCTTGGTCGCTCACTTGGTCGTCACTCACGTTTCACAGTAGGTATAACACAACACACACTGAAAGGATTGTCGGCAGTACACTGTAGATTATCTATAAGAAGGGAGTTCTGAGTTCACGACACTTGTAGCACTTCCTATAGGAGGGGGTAAGGGTCACACCTTATCTTGGCTGTTCAGAGCGAGCGCCTGGGATATGTCATCACCTCACGGTGGTTGAAGTGTCTGTGTAAGTGTCTGTCTGTCTGTGTGTGTGTGTGTGTGTGTGTGTGTGTGTGTGTGTGTGTGTGTTTGCAGATTCACCCAGAGTCTCCCGACTGACGAGGAAGACCACGTGTTACCTGCTGGCAGGTGATAGAACGCCGTCATTGTCGACGACTCCCGTTAACGCCTTCACACCACCCAAAGTAGGGTTATGTTGTGTGTGTCGTCATTTGCTGGTCACTCCGTACAAGAGAGGACGGACCATGTGGCAGACGAGTTGAGTGAGCGCTGGGAGTGTGGTCGTCGCCCTCAGCGTATTAGCTTCAGCCACCAACTTCGACGTGATTAACTTAATTAAAACAAATTTTATTCTACCCTCACTCTTACCTATTCAACCTCGGACATCCTCCTCCTCCTCCTCCTCCTCCTCGTTCCCTGATCCTCTCACTCGTTCCCTGACCCTCCCACACTCGTTCCCTGACCCTCCCAGGATAAGGTCACGACCCCGCTTGCTCCGGTTTGCACCAACGCACTCACACCCGCATCCGCTGTTCTAGTGTTCACTGTGCTTCCATGATTTAGTGTTCACCGTGCTTCCGTGATTTAGTGTTCACCGTGCTTCCGTGATTTAGTGTTCACCGTGATTCCGTGATTTAGTGTTCACCGTGATTCCGTGATTTAGTGTTCACCGTGATTCCGTGATTTAGTGTTCACCGTGATTCCGTGATTTAGTGTTCACCGTGATTCCGTGATTTAGTGTTCACCGTGATTCCGTGATTTAGTGTTCACCGTGATTCCGTGATTTAGTGTTCACCGTGATTCCGTGATTTAGTGTTCACCGTGATTCCGTGATTTAGTGTTCACTGTGCTTCCGTGATGTAGTGTTCACCGTGATTCCGTGATTTAGTGTTCACTGTGCTTCCGTGATATAGTGTTCACCGTGATTCCGTGATTTAGTGTTCACCGTGCTTCCGTGATTTAGTGTTCACCGTGCTTCCGTGATTTAGTGTTCACCGTGATTTAGTGTTCACCGTGCTTCCGTGATTTAGTGTTCACCGTGCTTCCGTGATTTAGTGTTCACCGTGATTTAGTGTTCACCGTGCTTCCGTGATTTAGTGTTCACCGTGCTTCCGTGATTTAGTGTTAACCGTGATTTAGTGTTCACCGTGCTTCCGTGATTTAGTGTTCACCGTGATTTAGTGTTCACCGTGCTTCCGTGATATAGTGTTCACCGTGATTCCGTGATTTAGTGTTCACCGTGATTCCGTGATTTAGTGTTCACCGTGCTTCCGTGATTTAGTGTTCACCGTGATTTAGTGTTCACCGTGATTCCGTAATTTAGTGTTCACCGTGATTCCGTGATTTAGTGTTCACCGTGCTTCCGTGATTTAGTGTTCACCGTGATTTAGTGTTCACCGTGATTCCGTAATTTAGTGTTCACCGTGATTCCGTGATTTAGTGCTCACCGTGCTTCCGTGATTTAGTGTTCACCAATTGTGTTGTGCAATCTTTATACGTCGTCGAGGATTTTAACTGTAGTTGATATTACTTGAAGAGGTTGTACATTGTTCATCGGTAACTTCATCGTCGCTTCACTGCTGAGCAGACATCACCGCCGCTGTGGAACGCTAAGTGTTATAATTTTACTACTTCCCGTACCTGTCACAGGGTAACAAAGTATAGTATTTCAACAACAGCACACACACTGTTTAAACACAACCCCGAGTGATACATTATTACTTATTATAGCGAGTATTCCATTTATTTTATTACTATAGTAAACGGTCAGATCACAACTCACTGTATTTTCTTGTTCGTTGCCAATTGCCAGTCGTTCCTGAACCCCGCCCTATTTATTCAAAGGGGTATAATTACTCCCGGTACCGCCCGTTAAGTCTGAAATTTTCCGGGATTAGTGAGGTCGGCTAATCTTTTCACCGGCACTCCCTCACCAAGACAGTCAGGTGTTCACACACCAAGACCCAGGTGTTCACACACCCGCCCATATCCCACAGCCACCGAGGGCTTAACGAAGGAAGCCACCCGGCACTCCTTAAATAATCCTAAAATTGCCAGGGTCAACACAGGTGTTTCTATTTTAATCACCTTCCCTATTCCTCTTTCTCCGCTCATACCCATATTTCCTCCTCCTCCTCCTCCTCCTTTAACTATTTCTTCCGCCTCCTCCTCCTCCTCCTTTAACTAAACAAGTCTCTCTGCCGTCCAACTAATTACCCCCCGCGGGACTCGACCCGACCCCTACCTAACTCCTTCCAGGTGTTCAGTTGAACTCCTTCCTGGTATTCAGTAAGCCACCCACGCGGTTTCTAAATATATCTTAACTAAAGTTTCTTGCTACAGAAAAAAAGAAAAAGAATTGTGACCATGCCCAAATATTTCACCTGCGGTAATTGTTCGCAGAAATTTGCCGCGATCCACTTCCAACTCGGCGAGTCTAAATGTAAATATTGTGTCTTGGACTCGCGTATCCAAGCACTTAGCTCGATAAACGATGATTTGAAGCGCTCAAATGCCCTGTTATGGGAAATTGTGACGTCGTTCCCCGCCCTTCCTACTCCTGCTTCCTCCTCCTTAAACTCATACTCTGACGTTCTGACCCAATCACATACCTCCTCCTCTGCCTCGCCTGGACCCGCCTCCACCCTTACTATTCCTTCCGCCCCATCCACTTCCTTTCCTACCTCATCCACCTCCATCCTCAGCACCACTCCCTCTTCTCCCTTCACCACTCTAGACTCCTCCCCTATCCTCATCACCACTCCATCTTCCCCTTCCACCTCCAACACGATCTCCTCTGCCTCGCCTGAACCACCCCGCTCCTCCTTTGCCTCGCCCGAACCCACCTCCACCCTTACCATTCCTTCCACCCCATCCAAGCCCCTTCCTACCTCATCCACCTCCATCCTCAATACCACTCCCTCTTCTCCCGCCCTCCCTTCCTCTACCTCCAACACCCTAGACTCCTCCCCTATCCTCATCACCACTCCATCTTCTCCTTCCACCTCCAACACGAATTCAACCTCCTCCTCCACTTCTGATACCACATCTCCCTCCATCCACACCTCACCCTCCACCCTTCCCCAACCACCCACTACTGTCACTACCACCACTTCCAAACCCACCTTCGCCCGCGCTCCCTCTTGTACCTCGCGCCCTTCCAAAAGAAATCACAAGAGCATTCTCCCAGCTGTCACTTGTACGAATCAAACGCTATTTCCTGGCATGGGCAAACTGACTACTAGAGTCAACTTAGTTGGCGATAGTGTGGTGAGAGGCCAACTTACGGAGTTTTGCGGTCGGAATACATTGACACGGCAGCGTTTCTGTATCCCCGGAGCCAAACTGGACGATATTGAATCAGCTGTCGATGCAGTTTCAGTAAATGCGAAGGACGACACAATGTATCTGATCCATGGGGGAACAGACGACCTTCAGTCAACTCAATCTCAGGACCTGTTATCAAAAGTCATTCGGAAATACAAGACCAAGTCCCCTCACATCATCGTCTCTGGGATTCTACCGAGAGTCAATACGTTCGCCGGATTCAACAACAGTAAAGCGTACGGCGTCAACACTAGTCTAAAGCAGTTATGTAACGATGAAGGCGTAGGGTTCACGAACACATGGCATCACTTCAACCAGCGCCCAGATTTGTTTTGGGAGGACGGACTCCACCTGAACGAGGTTGGTTCGGCGCAGCTTGGAAGGCTCCTGAACGAGGCAGTTGAAAGCTTCTCGAAAAGCTATTCAAAAAACTGCAGGCGAGGGCAAGGCAAAGGCAACCCTTGATCAACCGAACCGCAGCGTCGATGCGGCTTGCAAGAAACTGTGTAACCAACGACGCCTCCGACAAGCGACCTCATACAACACGACGCGGCCAAACCAGGAGTCACATTTCCATTTTGTACATAAATGCACGCAGTCTATTACCCAAAAAGGACGAAATTAGGGCGTATATTGCAACTGAGAAACCAGATGTGGTAGCCATCACAGAGACTTGGGCCAACTCTGCACATCTAGTATCTGAACCGTCATTTCCCGGGTACGAAAGCTTCCAAAAAATCGAATGCACAAGAAAGGAGGAGGAGTAATTTGCTACGTAAAAAGTACGCTCCCTGCCATAAAAATAGACAAACAGGACGCAGAGAATTACGACTCCGTCTATGTGGAAAAAACTGCGAATAATAAGAAACTAACACTTGCGACCGTATACAGGCCTCCAAAACAACAGGCAGTAGACGACACTGCCTTGTACGAAAAGCTTCACTCTTTAACACAAAGTAAAGAAGCAATAATAATTGGGGACTTTAATTGCCCTAACATTGACTGGGGACATTTGACTGGAGATCAAGAGGGTAACAGGCTTATAGAAATGGTGGAGGATTCGTTCCTCACTCAAGTTGTAACTCAACTAACAAGAGAAAACAGGATCTGGTATTAATAAGCGACTCCGACCTCATTCGCGACTGTGAAGTTGGTGAAATGGTTGCGATCACCACCGTTTCAATGTCAACATAAGTCACAAACTCGTAGACAATCCGTCAGTGATACCAGACAACTAAAAAGCAAATTTCAACCTAGCCCGTGAGCTGCTTCCCTCTGCGACCTGGGACCAACTTCACCTAACCGACAATACAATCGACAACGTGTGGAACTACTTCAAAGATAAGCTTTCGGGAGTAGAAAAGGCTACAGTGCCTACGAAACCCAGGCGAGTAAATGGTGCCGTAGAGCCACCGTGGGTGACCAGAGAAATAAAAAGGGCGGTAAACTTCAAAAAAGGAATTATAACCTAATGAAAGAGAATGACACGGTCGAAGCCCGTACACAGTACCAAAACAGCCTCAGAGCTTGTCGCACCCTTTTTCGAAGTAGTAAACGCAACTACGAAAAACAAATAGCGCGTGACATCAAGACAAACTCAAAAAAAATCTTCACATACATCAGATCGAAAAAGAAAGTAAAATCCAATATTGGTCCCCTGACAGACGAGACTGGATCAGTAACTCAGGACAGTAAACAGATGGCCAGAATTCTCAACAGTAACTTCGCATCCGTATTCACAGTCGAGGACATCGAAACCACGCTCGAGAGCCCTGACCCGCCGAGGGGAATCACGCCCCTGAAAATTGACTCAATATGCGACCAAGAAGTGAAAAAGTATTTGGATAAACTCGACACGAACAAGTCAACAGGACCTGACGGATTGTCCCCGCGGTTATTAAAAAAGCTTAAACAACAAATACTTCAGCCACTTACTAACATATTCAACCATTAAGAACATAAGAACGCAGGAGTCTACAAGAGGCCGGTAGGCCTGTATTAGGCAGCTCCTTTGACCCTAAGCTCCCGTGTATCTAACCACACCTAATATCGCTGTCCATGAATTTATCTAGTCTATTTTTGAATGTGACAATTGTATTGGCACTCACCACATGACTGCTAAGCCTATTCCACTCATCCATGTTAGTAAACCAATTTTTGCCTATGTCCCTGTTGAATCTGAATTTATCCAGTTTAAACCCATTACTTCGTGTCCTACCCGGTTCTCTTACCAACAAAACCTTATGAATGTCTCCCTTATTAAAGCCCTTCATCCATTTATAAACCTCGATCATGTCTCTACGCACCCTTCGCCTTTCTAGAGAATGCAAGTTTAACTGTTTAGTCTTTCCTCGTATGGCAAGTTTCTCAACCCCTGAATCATCTTAGTCATCCTCCTCTGCACCGATTCTAACATTTTGATATCCATTCTATAGTAAGGTGACCAGAACTGAACCGCATAGTCAAGATGAGGTCTAACTAATGCTAAATATAGTTTGAGGAAGACTTCGGGGCTTCTGTTGCTTACGCTCCTTGAAATAAATCCCAGTATCCTATTAGCTCGATTTCTAGCTTGAATGCATTGTGCCCTTGGACGGAGATCAGAGCTCACTAAGACCCCTAAATCCCTCTCGCACCCAGACCTGCTTATGAGAGTGTCATTTAAGCAATAGTTATGTAAGGGGTTGTTCCTACCTACACTCAGAATACTGCACTTCCCTACATTGAACTCCATCTGCCATTTATCCGCCCAGTCATACAATTTGTTGAGTTCACCTTGGAGAATACTAGCGTCCTGATCCGACTCAATTACTCTACCGATCTTGGTATCATCTGCAAATTTACTAACATGACAACTAATTCCTGTATCTAAGTCATTGATATAAATAATAAACAAAAGTGGACCTAATACCGAACCTTGTGGGATCCCACTCGTAACACATCCCCAGTCAGATCTTTTACCATTGATTTGCACTCTTTGCTTCCTATTGCTAATCCACGCCTTGACCCAGTTCAAAATTTTACCCTCTACTCCGTGAGCCTGTAATTTAAGCAACAGTCGTTGGTGAGGAACTTTGTCAAACACTTTACTAAAATCAAGATAGATTACATCATAATTTTAATCTCTGTCAACCGCCTCAAATACTTTATTGTAGAAGGACAAGAGATTGGTGAGGCATGACCTACCTTTTGTGAACCCATGCTGCGAGTCGTGAATTAACCTATGTTTCTCTAAATGCTCCCGAATGTTCCTGGCTATTATGGACTCCAGCATCTTGCCTATAACCGACGTTAAGCTAATTGGGCGATTGTTTGGAGCAACCGACCTGTCCCCCTTTTTAAAAATCGGCGTCACATTAGCTACTTTCCATAGGCTCGGCACATAGCCACTATTTACCGACATCTTAAAGATGTCGGTTAGTGGGTCACTGAGTACAATACCTAATTCCTTTAATACCCTCGGAAATATCCCGTCAGGACCTGGCGACTTGTTCTTCTTAAGCTTATCTAATATCTATCTCATCCTGAACTACTTGCCTGGTAATGAAATTTATCGCCATCCCCGCCCTCGTACACCTGAACTCTTTCCGGTACAGTCGTTCGATCCTCCTGTGTGAATACTGAAAGGAAGTAGTCGTTCAACAATGTGCTCATATTTTCGTAATTTTCTACTAGCTCCCCTGTGTTTGTTTTCAGCAGTCCAATTTTCTCCCGTGTTTTTGTTCTATACATCTGAAAGAAGCCCTTAGGATTACTTTTCGCCTCATTTGCTACTTTGATCTCATAGTTCCTTTTTGCTATCCTGGTGTTTTTCTTAACTAATCTAGATAGTTCGACGTACCGGCCCCTGAGATGTGTTTCACCATTTTTTATTTTCTGATAAATTCCCTTCTTTAACCCAATCTCTAGGGATGGGCAAGTACTGTTAATTTGAGTACCGGTAGTACCGGTACCGAAAACTTAAGTACCGTTAGTATCGGTACCGGTACCCAAAGGAGTTTTTTTTTCTTAATGACTTCTGATGAAATTCCCAAACAAATTTCCTGTAAAGAAAACTCTCTCTTCCTTCAACTTAATATCAACCAGAGTAGAAATGCAACGTTTAGGAGCCTTCTGATTAATGTAAAATCACTTAGGTTTAAGGACAGACCACCTAGTCTGTACCATGGGGTCTGTGTGGTCCGTTTCCATTATTTTATTTAGTTATTGGAGTTACTGGATAATTTTTCATGTCCGATTCTTTTTCTTTTTTAGGTTGCTAATAAATATTGTTATTGTTATTAGACTATGATCGAGTACCCACTACCCATATTACCGAGATATCCACTCACTAAGTCGTGATTCTCTCTCTCTCTCTCTCTCTCTCTCTCTCTCTCTCTCTCTCTCTCTCTCTCTCTCTCTCTCTCTCGCCTACTCACCTCCAATATTTAATCATCTTACATAATCCATCGTGCAATTCTTTATAGCCAAAAACTCTCGCCAAGGGATTCAAACTCTTTTTTCGTTAATGCTTTATTGGATAAATATGATCTCTCTCTCTCTCTCTCTCTCTCTCTCTCTCTCTCTCTCTCTCTCTCTCTCTCTCTCTCTCTCTCTCTCTCTCTCTCTCTCTAAAAGTTAATGAGTCATACGAATTTAACAGTGGCAAGTAAAAAGAAAACGAAGTCTTGGGTTAAAAGTTAGTGAGTCCCACGAGTCTTTAGGAAACGCTAATATATATTGTTATTGTTATTAGACTATGATCGAGTACCCACTACCCATATCACCGAGATATCCACTTACTAAGTGGTGATCTCTCTCTCTCTGAATGAAGTGAATATTTATTTTTTCGAAAAAAAAATAGCATGTATAGTTATTATGGATGTACTCGATCATAGTATAATAACAATAACAATATTTATTAGCAACCTAAAAAAAAAATCGGACATGAAGAATTATCAATAAATCCAATAAATAAATCCGAGCAACTGGTACCGGTACCGAGCAATCTGGTACCGGTACCGTACCGTTTAGCTGGTACCGTTAGTACCGGTACTGGTACCGGTACCTGCCCACCCCTACCAATCTCGTGTTTTAGTCCACGAGTCATCCACTTAGGATCATTGTTTTCTTTTCTAAGTGTTCGCTGTGGTATATGCTGTCCTTGCCCCTCTACTATTACTCTAACTAAGTTATTGTAAGACATTTCTACCTGGTTCTCCTGGCTCTCCAATCCGCAGTTCTGGCCCTCATGAATCCCTAAATTATCCCAGTTTACCCCTTCAAGATGTCTTCGAAGCCCCTCGTAATTTGCTCTTCTGAAATCTAGCACTAACACTGGGTTTGGTTCGCGGGTTACCGCCCAGTCTAAGCTAAAACGAACTGTTCTGTGGTCACTATTTCCTAACTCTCCGCCCACCTCCAACTCACGTAGCAAGTTCCCATTATTGGTTAGGACTAAGTCTAATATGTTATCTCCTCTGGTAGGCTCAGTAACTACCTGCTTCAGGAAATTATCTTGTATAACTTCAAGAAAGTCCTCGGCTTCCAGGTCACTCACTAGGTCTTCCCAGTCTATCTTCCTATAATTAAAGTCCCCCATTAGGCGGTGGCTGAGTCGTCAAAGTAACGGCCTCGTGTTCAGGAGGACGCGAGTTCAATCCCCGCCCGGTGCCACCAAGCTGGGATTTTTCAGCCGCCGCCGAGTGGCTTAAAACAACCCACATGCTGTCCAGAAGACCACCTATCAACCCGGACTCTAGATTCTAGGATCAAAGATGAGCTCTGGGAGGGCAGCATGAGCCAATGCAAGATGGCGCCACTATAAACACTCGCCTGCGCCAGAACGGGCTGGGCCGACCATCAGGACCTACCGGAAAAAAGACTTGGACCGACCATCAGGATCCACCGGGAAGAAGCCTACCGGCGCAATAGGCTGCAATGTAAAAAAAAAAAAAAAAAAAAAAAAAAAAATACATTTCTACTCCTACTCGCCCTGCCAATCTCCTGTAGTAATATACTCGTGTCCTGCCTGTTAAGGTTAGGTGGCCTGTACATAACTCCTAGAGTTAGTTTTTCTTTCACTTTGTAAACGTCCACCCAAACTGATTCTGAATCCATGTTAGTTTTGACTGAATTGTTAACTAAACATTTAAGTGAGTCTTTAACATATAGAGCAACTCCACCTCCCTTTCTGCCCCTTCTGTCTTTGTGAAACATCTGATAACCCGTTATTTCAAATGCTGATCTAAAATTTCTATTAGCAGTGTCTATCCATGTCTCAGTGATCGCTATTATGTCAAAATTTTCTGAACAAGCTTCACCCCTTAGTAAGTCTATCTTGTTTCTGAGGCTCCTGCTGTTCGTATAGAAGATTCTTAGCCCGTCCTCTGTTACTCCCCTAGAATTACTTCTAAGCTGCCTGGTTATATTATGAACTAGATGTCCCCTCCCATTACTCCTCCCATTGCTCCCATTACTCCTCCCCCCCTCGCCTATACTAAAAAATCCCTCAGGGTACCAAGTGCTCGCTCAAGGGAGTCTGAGAGAGCCTCAACACCCTTGAACGTCAAGTGTATCCCGTCACGGGCGTAGAGGGCGTCGTTGCCAAAGAAGAGGTCCCAATTGTCGACGAACAGCCACCCATTGCGCCTGCAGTGCTCAGCAAGTCTGCTGTTCACTGCTATCGCCCTGGACAGCCATCCATCGCCAACGCCCCTCCTTGGCAGGACGCCACACACTACTGGCGACCCACCAGCGTCACGTATCCTGCCTAGCAATTCTCTAAAACGCCTGAGAAGGTCCTCGCTTGGAACACGAGAAACGTCGTTTCCGCCACAGCTGAGAAAGACAATGGGGTTTGATCCCTCGCTTGCCATTACGCCTCAATCCTGTCTGATATATGGCCCACCCCTGCCCCTGGGAAACACACCCTCGCCCTGTTCTTATCCTTGGAGCAAAAATACCTGTCAACATAACGAACCTGACTATCACCAACAACAAGAACCCGACGGTCGGAAGAGGGGCCAGGAGGGGTGGGTGAAGGGGGGAGGGGAGAGCGGGAAGGGAGGGGAGGGACCTGCTGTGAAGAACAAGGAGAAATTGTGGAAGAGGTGGAAGGTGGAAAGAAGGAGGTGGAGGAGGAGGAGGAGGAGGAAGACGAAGAAGGAGTAGGAGAAAGGGAGGGTGAGGTGGTGGAGGGAGGAACGGACGAGGAGAGGGAGGAGGAAGAAGGGGAAAGGGAAGGTAAGGGACAGGTGTTGGAGGGAGGGACGAGCGAGGAGGCGGAGGACAAGGAGGAGAAAGAGGGAGAGGAGGAGGAGGAGAGTGGGCGGGAAGAGGGGAGAAGGGGGACGGAAGAGGAAGGCGAGGAATTGGAGGCGGAGGAGGAAGGAGGAGAAAGGAGGAGGAGGTGAAAGGGAGAGTGAGGTGGGGGAGGGAGGAACGGACGAGGAGAGGGAGGAGGAAGAGGGGGAAAGGGAAGGTGAAGGACAGGTGTGGGAGGGAATGACGAGCGAAGAGGCGGAGGACATGGAGGAGAAAGAGGGAGAGGAAGAGGAGGAGGGTGGGCGGGCAGAGGGGAGAGGGGGGACGGAAGAGGAAGGCGAGGAGGAGGAGGAGGAAGAGGAGGAAGAAGAGGAGGAGGAGGAGGAAGAGGAGGAAGAAGAGGAGGAGGAGGGGTGGGAAGCGGGGAGAGGAGGAGGAGGAGGAGGAGGATGGGAGGGGCCGCTGTGTGGGAGAAAGACAATACTGGAGGAGAGGAGGACGAAGAAGAAGAGGAAGAGGAAGAGGAGGAGGCGGGGCTTGTAGCCGCTGCACTAACTAGTAAGTCTACCTGGGCGGCGAGAGTCGTAACCCTATTCTCTAACTCTATGATCCTCTGATCATCCTTCTGAGTCCTAACGCAGAACCTACAAACGTCCTTGGAAAGAAAGTACTGCTTGGCCATGCGAAGGCCACACCCAGAACAGCGCTTGAGGGACGTCATGGTGAAGATATGGGCGAGGCAAGACGGAAACAATTAGGCGCGTTAAGACGATAACAAAGTACGCAGCTGCGGTGAGGTCGTCAGGTCAAATCTCTGGGCAAAAATGTGTATCTAAGAAAACAAACCAACAGCTGCTGTGAGGTCGCAGTCAGGTCAATTCCCCGGGGAAAAGGGTATGTCTCGGGTAAAAAGGCGCGGTTATTTCTACCCACCAAGACAAAACAAAGGCCAATATTAATATACTGAGAAATCACTTACGTAAAGAAGATAATAACTGTGTTCACTAGGTTTGCGCGGAAAGTGGATTATCTAGTGTTTTGTGTGGACTTAGAAATTAACGTAGCTTGGCGCGCCTGATTCACGTAGTCCTATTATCGCAGCACAGTAAAGTATCCCAATAATAGAAGGAGAAGAAAACACAAAAGCAATATAAAACCGTGTAGCACTGGGTTGGCGTGAAAGAATGTTGAATTTAGTGTAGACGTGGGAAGCTTAATACACTTGTCCTAGGAGTAACTGTGGATCACTATCTAAGTAAATACTAAATCAGAACACTTAGCGGTCTGTAGTAGAAGGCAGGGTAATCCTCCTGGTTATGTAGTCCTCCAGTACAGCAGCAGTTCACAGAAGCACAGAACGCCTCACACCGCAAAAGCAGAGGAAAGCAGAGGAAAGAGCGAGTTGGCTCCACACAGCAGCGGGGCAAAGTCACGTGTGAACCCAAGGAAGGTCGCGCGCTGACTCCAGGAAGGTCGCGCGCTGACTCCTTTCATTCTGTTCATTTGAAAAAGGTCCCGGAAGACTGGAAGATGGCGAACGTAACACCGATTTTCAAAAAAGGAGACAAAAGCGTTGCATCAAACTACAGGCCCATAAGTTTGACATCAGTGGCCGGAAAAATACTCGAAAAGATTATTCGAGACAAACTTGTTAAGTTTCTTGAAGACAATAATGTAATCTCCGACACCCAGCATGGCTTCAGAAACAAGCGCTCCTACCTAACGAATTTATTAGACTTCTTCCAAGGTATATATAAGAACTGGGATGCCCACATCCCCAGTGATGTTATATACCTGGACCTTCAGAAAGCTTTCGACAAGGTAACGCACGAGCGACTCCTTAAGAAACTGCACTCGGCGGGGCCAATCTGATCGCGTGGATAAGAGATTGGCTCACTGACAGAAAACAACGAGTACTACTCAACGGACAGCCTTCCGATTGGCTTCCAGTCACTAGTGGAGTGCCTCAAGGGTCAGTGCTGGGACCCATTCTCTTCATCATATATATCAACGACCTCGAATCAGGACTGAAATCCACAATATCGAAATTTGCTGATGACACCAAGGTGGGTGGAAAGGCCCTCACAAAGACCGACTGCGAAATCATTCAGAAAGACCTCAACCACATTATCGAATGGTCGGAAAAATGGCAAATGTCCTTTAATGTTGACAAATGCAAAGTCATGCACATTGGGTCCAGAAATAATAACCACACATACATCATGGTATGGGAAACCTCTGCAAGCGATGCAGGAGGAAAAGGATCTTGGAGTCACTATCAGCAGTGATCTGAAACACGCGAATCACTGTAAAAAAGCATACAACAAAGCCAACACTATGCTCGGGTTCATAGCGAGGAACTTCGAGTGTAAAATGCCAGACGTGATGCTATCCTTGTATAATTCCATGGTAAGACCGCACCTCGAGTATGCAGTATAGTTCTGGTCTCCTAATTACAGAAAGGACATTGATTTACTGGAAAGGATTCAACGACGCGCCACGAAGATGATACCAACCTTAAGGGCTCACCCGTACGAGGAACGACTCAAGCGACTCAATCTCTTTACATTGGGGAAAAGACGCCTACGAGGGGATATGATTCAAGTCTTCAAGTATCTGAAAAATTCAATAACGTCGATTACTCCAAATTCTTTGAACTGCAAACCAACCTAAGAACTAGAAATAACGGTTTACCCATTCAGTCTATTCGATGTAACACAGACATCGGAAGGAGTTTCTTTTCAAACCGAGTCCTCCGTCACTGGAACAATCTTCCTTCAGAAGTAGTAAATGCGAATACTATCAACTCCTTCAAATATAGAATCGACCGTCACTTCGCTGCGTCGGGAGTAAACTGAATATTGAGGTGCTTTCATCTGCTCCTCAATATCGAGGTGCTTTTATCTGCTCCTCAATGTCGAGGTGCTTTCATCTGCTCCCCAGGCCCCAAGTAGTTGTCGAGCAGATTAAATCACCAAAGCGGTCAACCTCGTAATGAGCCAATAGGCTTTTTGTTGCCTGCATTTCCATGTTTCCTTCTCCTCCTCCTCCCCCTCCTCCTCCTCCCCCTCCCCCCCTCCTCCTCCCCCTCCTCCTCCTCATCATGAATGGGAGACCTCTGCAAGCGATGCAGGAGGAAAAGGATCTTGGAGTCACTATCAGCAGTGACCTGAAACACGCGAATCACTGTAAAAAAGCATACAACAAGGCCAACATTATGCTCGGGTTCATAGCGAGGAACTTCGAGTGTAATACACCAGACGTGATGCTATCCTTGTATAATTCCATGGTAAGACCGCACCTCGAGTATGCAGTGCAGTTCTGGTCTCCCAATTACGGAAAGGACATTGCTCTTCTGGAAAGGATTCAGCGACGCGCCATAAAGATGATTCCAACCTTCAGGGCTCAACCGTACGAGGAACGACTCAAGCGACTCAATTTCTTTACATTGGAGAAAAGACGCCTACGAGGGGATATAATTCAAGTCTTCAAGTATCTAAAAAAGTTTAATAACGTCGATTACTCCAAATTCTTTGAACTGCAAACCAACTCAAGAACTAGAAATAACGGTTTACCCATTCAGTCGAGTCGATGTAACACAGACATTGGAAGGAGTTTCTTTTCAAACCGAGTCATCCGCCACTGGAACAATCTTCCCTCAGAAGTAGTAAATGCGAATACCATCAACTCCTTCAAATATAGAATCGACCGTCATTTCGCTGCGTCGGGAGTAAACTGAATAACGAGGGGCTTCCATCTGCTCCTCAATATCGAGGTGCTTTCATCTGCTCACCAAGCCCCAAGTGGCGGTCGAGCAGATTAAATCACCCAAGCGGGCGACCTCGTAATGAGCCAATAGGCTTTCTGTTGCCTGCATTTCCATGTTTCCATGTTTCCTCCTCCTCCTCTGTGGTTGGGTGGTGAAAGAATTCCACCACCGTATTCCGTGCATGTCGTAAAAGGGGACTAAAAGAGACTTCTTTCTTTCTCTCCGGACTATTACTTTTTTTTCCTTCCTATAGGTAGTCTATCCAAGGGTTGTCACCCTCTCTTACACTTTGAGGACACATCCCTTCCTTTCCTTCCTTTCTACAGGTATTCTACCCAGCCTCTAGTCTCAGTCTTCCTCCGATGTTTCTCTCACTATTCCGGGAGGATCTAGTCACTTCGGAATCTTCGCGGCGGTGTTCTTTTTTGCTGCGGAAGTCCTCGGAGCACACCTGGTGACAGGTGCCTTGGGCCAGGGCCCACAAGGCTCTTGCTTGAAGGGGGACACATGTTGTGATGCTCTTGGGTGGCTGACTCCTTTCTCTCTACCCAGTGTGGGTGATGAGTAACCACACCGGCCCCAGTCTTTTTGGGACAAAGCTCAAGGACAAATTCGACCGGGTTGATAAGGTTGCCGGCTTCAAATCCGAAGGCTCATCACTCATAATGGCCATTTTCTGTTTTTTTCTGGCCCTGCGGAGGTCTCCATACCTTTATTTTCCTGGGGCACTGGGAAACCGCAGTATCTCTTTTCTATGCATTTAACTTTTTTAAATTGTATTATGGTGACACCCTTAAGTTTACAGTAACTGCGCTCTATTTGCTTTCATTGTCAGTTAAGAAATTGCTAATTCAAAATGCCGTCCCAACTGAGAGATTGCGAAGTATGTTGCGAAAAGTTCGCTCCTATGTATCTTAGAAACTCCTCTGCTTGTCGCTTTTGTGTTAGCGACCGTAAGTATGACTATTTGAAAATGAAATATGACATTTTAGAAAAACAACACGAATCCCTGAAGGAGTTTGTTGCGGGCAACATAGTTGTGCCGTAGACTAGCGACACTGCCCCTTCTTTGCCCAACTCGACCGTACCGACCTGTGCCCAAGTCACGAGAAATCCGAGTACCGAAGCACCTGATGACAGTTTCGTTTCTGTACGGAATGGAGCCAGGCCTTATACGCCAAGAAAAATGTTGGAACTCACGACCTTCAATCGATTTGATATTTTGAAGGAGAAAGTTGAAGAGGAACACGAAATCCGGTTGATTGGCGATTCAATGATCAGAGGTCAGTTAAAAGAATTTTGCGGTTGTGCTTCTTATGTGAAACGTGAGCACATGTGTTTCCCCGATATAGGTGTAGATGGCATCACTGCGGCGTGCGACGATGTTATGACCGGCTCAGACCAAAACTCACTGTTCGTCATCCATGTCGGAACGAACGACGTAAAGTAAAAGTATCATAGACTGATCCGACAATTAAAGGAAAAAACAAACCACATAATGATATCTGGTATCCTCCTGCGGATGAGAGAAAGTAAAGCCTTTTACAGTAAAGCCTTCAGCACTAACAACTGACAAAAGTCATTATGTGCTCAAGAAAATGTCGAGTTTGTGAACTTTTGGAATAACTTCTATGGTGCAAATGACCTGAACGAACGCGATGGTATGCACCTAAATCCCGTCGGGGCGGCTAGACTTGGAAGACACCTTAGTGAGCAGGTTTAACTTTTTAGAGAGAGCAAAAACACCCCAGCGAACCCCGACAGAGAACGCCACGTAAACAATCAAAGGACCAGCAACCAATCCCACCATGACCATATAAACGCGTGTTACGTAAACGCACGCAGCATTTGAAATAAATTCACAGACCTGGAAGAACTTGCTGCTACGGAAAACTTCCACATTATCGCCGTCGCGGAGTCATGGTTGAATACAAATAACAGAGATTTTATTGCGGAATTGAAGTTACCGGCTGTTCAATTTTTCTTTGTGACAGAGAAAACAAAGTTGGTGGTGGCGTCATCTCATATATTCGTGCTGGTTTAAATCCACACGCTATCAAAGTAGAAAGAATATATAATATAGACACCGTTTTCGTAGAAATAAAAAAAAACATTCAAGTAAATTAGTTATTGGCATTGTTTATAGACCTCCAAACCAAACAATGGAAATAGACAGAAAACTGTTCGAACAAATTTCTAACATATGCAATCAATTTGAAGCTGTAATTATGGGAGACTTTTAACTTACCAGTAAAGAGTTGGGGAGACACGTTAAATATACACTCAGGTCACGATCTATAAAGTAACAGTAACTTATTAGAAAGTGCGCTTTATCAGCATGTGCATAAACCAACTCGCGAAAATAACATCCTCGATCTAGTTCTCACAACTAAAGAAAGCCTAGTTAATGATCTCAATGTTGGTACAGAATTCAGCGACAGCGATCATCGAATGATTTCGTTTAAAATAAAAATCAAAGAGAACACGAAAACGAGTGAAGAAAGAATGCCTGATTACGGACGTGCGGATTTTGACAAACTAAGAAATTTACTAGCGAATGCAGACTGGAGTGAAATTTCTGCAACCTCAGATATAAAAAAGCTTGGGAAACATTCACAGAAACTTTAGGTAGAGCCGTGAAGTTATGCGTACCATTCCGTAAAAGACGACCAACAGCCAATTGGAAGCCTAAGTGGTGGAACAGTCAACTCAAACGCCAAATTGAGAATAAAAATCGAGCGCGTCGCAAATACTTGATTACAAATAATGAAACAGATAAAATTGAATTCCAGAGATTACGCCGAGAAACAAAAAGAATCATACGTCTCAATGAAAGAAACCTAGAGCTTCATATTGCAAACGCCAGCAAAACAAATCCTAAAGAATTTTTTGCCAACGTAAGGAATAAAAAAGTTCTCACCCCCAGTATTGGCCCAATAGCAACTGTAAATGGCAAATCCACGAATGATGATAAAGAAATCACTAACATATTGAATGATTTTTATGCCTCCGTTTTAACAGAAGAAATCTTATCCGAAAGGCAACCGGAATCTCCTAGATATATCTATGACACATTCTTGAGTAGTATTAGCGACATTGTAGAAAGTGATATTGTACAAATTATCGATAATATTAAAGTAAACAAAACGCCCGGCCCAGATCAAATATCCCCGCGTATTCTTAAAGAGACAAAACATCAGTCAGCAAGCCCCTCTTTAGCATATTCTCAAAGTCACTAAACATAGGAAATGTACCACTAGAGTCCCAGCCACGTAATTATCGACCGATCAGCCTTACGTTAATCGTGTGCAAAATTTTGGAGACGATCATTCGTGGAAAAATGATAAAGTTTTTTTTAAGATAAGACTAATTAAGGATTCGCAACATGGTTTTCGAAACAAACGTTCCTGTTTGACTAACCTTCTCGATTTCTTCAACTACATCTTTAAGGCAACGCGGTCCGGTTTTTCGAGTGAAAAATGATGAAACCCATGAAATTGAGTTAAGCACCCTGAAAAATCCTCCTACGTTCTGGGAATGACACTGCAAAGTTTGAACGCTCTATCTCGTGTTTTAAAGGCCATTTAAACGCCGGGGGCGTGGTTGTTTACGCGTGGGCATTTAAATAGCGTCTCAGAGACCATGCTGTTTTTTTTCCCGTCCTTCTAGCATTTATTGTTATTTTTTTATGACTCTTTTTAGTTTAAATTCTACGCATTCTGGCATCTTGTTTCTAACCAGAATGAGTACAACTAGCCTCGCCCAAGGCCCTCCAGTGCGTTGCTTACTTTCAAGGGAAGTGTAACACGTTTTTTTCTGTGAAGCTAACCACGTGTTTCTACCTTTTTAGCTTGTTTTTGAAGCTGTTTTGCTATCAGTGCATCATAATATTGTATCAGAATGCCTAAAGTAAAGGGACACAAACTTAAACTCCGAGAATTGGCTAAAAGTGCGAGAGAAAGAGAAAAAATGTGAGAGAGAAAACACCTGTGATCCAAGAAGCTGAACCTACTTCCTCCAAGGAACCAACTAGTTCACAGAAACGAAAAAGTTTGTTTGTACAGGCTGATGTTGACAAAAAGAGTGAGAATAGAGAAAATATAATAACTTCAAAAGAGGGCATTAGAGAATTAGCAAAGAAAGTGGTGTGTAGTGAGTGTGTTGGTGGGAGTGAGGTGAATGTTATATTTACTCATCACCAAATAGACACATATTACTGTGTAAAATGTGAATGTGGCTGTGTTATATATGATAACAATGTAAGAAAACCCCAAATGAAAAAGGGGGAGAAATATTATCCCCTAACTACTTTACTAGTGTATTGTATGATGATTTTGGGAGTGGGATATGATGGGGCAGACAAGGTCCTCTCTTTTCTGAGTCTGAGAACATTTGTGCGTAAAACTTACACTCGTTATGCGAAATATGTAACAAAAGTGACCATTGAAAATACAAATAACATCTTGGATAAATGCAGAAACATTGTTTATGATAATAGCTCAAAGAATGAAGATGGTTTGGCGAATGTTGACGTGACATTTGATGGATCGTGGCACAGAAGGGGACACAAATCCAACTTTGGTGTAGGAGCAGTGATCGATGTAGATAGTGGTTATGTGCTGGATTACCATGTGTGTTCTAAACTCTGTGACATGTGCACAAGCAAGGCCACTCAAATGAAAAAGAAGAAAGATGACCAGGGACAGGAAGCGGAAAATATAGCATGGAAAGAACAACACAAGGAAGAATGTGACATAAATTATGAAGGTGTTTCAGGAGGCATGGAGAAAGCTTCAGCTGTTGTAATGTGGACAAGATCTGTAAATTACAACCTAATGTACAGAACATTTGTCTCTGATGGAGATAGCTCTGCCTATACCCACACACCACAACAAAAACACTCATTCTCAAAAATGTAAGTTATTGTTCTTTAAGTTCTTATAACTTTGCCATTTCTCAACCAATCTTTCTCATTCTTGTGTTGTTCTCTTTGCAATTAATCTTTCTTTCTAATGCCCCCCCCCCCCCAAAAAAAAAAAAAAAAAACTTACATTGACAGCGAAATAATTTTAAAATATTGCATAAACTGTAGATTTTGTCCCGAATTTGCGATATTTTTAAAAAGTTTTTTTTTTCACCCAGTTAATATTAAAAATTTGAAACTATAGACAAGTTCTTGGGGAACATGTTATGTCTTTTCACACAAAAAATCAGGAAGATAGTATAAACAATTTTTGAGTTAAATGCGATAATAGTAAAGATAGTTTTATAAATTAATAATATTTTTTTTATTGTTTCTATTTCATGTATCGTCCTGAAACTTTCTACACACGTGAGTAGGTGCAACACCTTGTTCTCATTACAATATCATGTAAATAGGTTGATTTTTTTATACCCTTACAAAAAACCGGACCGCGATGAAAGTCAATCAGTAGACATTGTATATGGACTTTCAGAAAGCATTTGACAAAGTCCCTCACAACCGTCTCCTTAGTAAATTGCAAGCTCACGGTATAACTGGTAATATTCATAAGTGGCTCAAAGACTGGCTTACCGACCGTAAACAGAGAGTTGTTATGAATGGTATATCATCTGACTGGCGAGATGTCAAAAGCGGTGTTCCACAGGGGTCGGTGTTGGGACCTGTTCTGTTTTAAGTGTACGTAAATGACATTGACGAGGGGCTATCGTGTAAAATATCGAAATTTGCCGACAACATAAAAATAGCCAGCAGAGTCACTACGACAACGGATAAAGAACACTTCCAAGCTGATCTCGAACGTTTGAGCAGTTGGGCACGAATATGGCAAATTAATTTCAATATTGAAAAGTGCAATGTTATGCATATCGGAATCAACAACGATTGTATTCATTATCAAATTAACGGAGTGCGACTTTCTGAATCCAGCAAAGAAAAAGGTCTTGGAGTAGTAATTTCGAACGATCTTAAACCGAGTCAACATTGCACAGAAGTAGTAAAAACGGCCAACAACCTGATCGGATTTATTGGTCGTACATTTGAACACAAATCAGAAAAAGTAATATTGACACTACAGTTCGTTAGTTCGCCCACATCTTGAGTATTGCTTTCAGTTTTGGTCTCCCTATTGCAGAAAAGATATAGATAAACTCGAGAGGGTGCTGCATCGAGCTACTAAAATGATCCCTAGACTGCGAAACAAACCGTACGAAGACAAACTTAAAGAACTGAACTTATTCAGCTTATCAAACCGCAGGCTAAGAGGTGACCTTATAGAAGTGTTTAAAATTTTCAAGGGATTCGATAACGTTAATGTTCATGATTACAGTCTCTCAATCAAGTGTAACAAGAAACAATGGATACAAAATAACGAGGAAGCGTTTCAACTCAAATGGATCAAAACACTTTTTCTTCAACCGTGTCATCAATGTATGGAATGGTTTCCCTCAAAACGTCGTCGAAAGTAAAACTATTTGCATGTACAAAAACCGACTAGACAAATATTTAGAAGCTAACCCGAACATCCGCTATTTTGCTCCGGTCTAACATTAAGTAGTTTTAGCATAGTTGTAGTGTATGATCTTCCTTCTGTCCATGCAAAATTCCATTGTAGTTTTTCTATACTACGTGGTATTCTTCCTCTTCGTGCCAGCCTCGGCTGTAGGGATTGGTGGGAGGGGAGGAGCCTTCACTTTTGCTGTCCTGTGTCTCTGACTCGTAGATTAGAGTAGATGGTAGCAACAACAAACAACCTAGTTAGGACCAAGAGGTCTGTTGCTGTTTGCTTTTCCTTTGTACTCCTTTGTACTCCTCCTCATCATCATTCCCCTTCTACTACTACTACTACTTTTTTTTTTTTTACAGCTAAGGAGACAGTTCAAGGGGGTAAAGAAAAATATTAAAAAAAAAACGCTACTTACTGCTCCTGAATAAGTCAAAGGAATGTCCAAAAAGAGAGGTCAATTTCGGGAGGAGAGGTGTCCTGATACCCTCCTCTTGAAAGAGTTCAAGTCGTAGGCAGGAGAAAATACAGATGAAGGAAGATTGTTCCAGAGTTTACCAGCGTGAGGGATGAAAAAGTGAAGATGTTGGCTGACTCTTGCAAAAGGGGTTTAGACAGTATAGGGATGAGCTTCAGTAGAAAGTCGTGTGCAACGGGGCCGCGGGAGGGGGGGAGGCATGCAGTTAGCAAGTTCAGAAGAGAAGTCAGCATGAAAATATCGATAGAAGATAGAAAGAGAGGCAACATGGCGGCGGAATTTGAGAGGTAGAAGACTATCAGTAGAGGAGAGCTGATGAGACGAAAAGCCTTTGACTCCACTCTGTCAAGGAAAGCTGTGTGAGTGCCCCCCCCCCGCCGCACACATGACATGCATACTCCATACGAGGGCGGACAAGGCCCCTGTAAATGGATAGCAACTGTGCGGGGGAGAAGAACTGGCGGAGACGGTACAGAACGCCCAGCCTCGAGGAAACTGATTTAGTAAGAGATGAGATATGAAGTTTCCAGTTGAGATTTTGAGTTAAGGATAGACCGAGGATGTTTAGTGTTGAAGAAGGTGATAGCTGAGTGTTGTCAAAGAATAGGGGATAGTTGTTTGGAAGATTGTGTCGAGTGGATAGGTGGAGAAACTGTTTTTGAGGCGTTGAAGAACACCAGGATTCTCTTGCCCCAATCGGAAGTAATAGTAAGGTCTGAGGCTAAGCGTTCTGTTGCCTCTAGCCTTGAATCGTTAAGTTCCTGTAGGGTGGGTCTTTTATTAAAAGAAGTTGAGTAATGCAGAGTGGAGTCATCAGCGTAAGAATGGATAGGACAGTTCGTTTTGGAAAGATCATCAATGAACAACAGAAAGAGAGTGGGAGATAGGGCAGAACCCTGTGGGACACCACTGTTAATAGGTTTAGGGGAAGAACAGTGACCGTCTACCACAGCAGAAATAGAACAGTCAGAAAGGAAACTGGAGATAACGGTACAGAGAGAAGGATAGAAACCGTAGGAGGGTAGTTTGAAAAGCAAAGATTTGTGCCAGACCCTATCAAAAGCTTTTGATATGTCCAGCGCAATAGCAAAGGTTTTACCGAAACGGCTAAGAGAGGATGACCAAGAGTCAGTTAGGAAGGCAAGGAGATCACCAGTAGAACGCCCCTTGCGGAACCCATACTGGCGATCAGATAGAAGGTCAGAAGTGAAAAGGTCCTTTTGAATCTTCCGGTTAAGGATTGATTCAAAAGCTTTAGATAGACAAGAAAGTAAAGCTATAGGACGGTAGTTTGAGGGATTGGAACGGTCACCCTTCTTAGGCACAGGCTGTATGAAGGCATACTTCCAGCAGGAAGGAAAGGTAGATGTTGACAGGCAGAGGCGAAAGAGTTTGACCAGGCAGGGTGACAGCACGGAGGCACAGTTTTTAAGGACAATAGGAGGCACTCCATCAGGTCCATAAGCCTTCTGAGGATTGAGGCCAGAGAGGGCACAGAAAACATAATTTTGAAGAATCTTTATAACAGGCATAAAAGAGTCAGAGAGGGGATGAGTAGGAGGAATATATCCAGAATCGTCCAGAGTGGCGTTTTTAGAAAAAGTTTGAGAGAAGAGTTAAGCCTTAGAGATAGATGAGACGGCAGTGTTGCCGTCAGAACTGAGGAGTGGAGGGAAAGATGAAGAAGTGAAATTGGAGGAGATGTTTTTGGCTAGATGTCAGAAGTCACGGGAAGAGTTAGAGAAAGCAAGGTTTTGGCATTTTCTATTAATGAAAGAGTTTTTGGTTAGTCGGAGAATAGATTTGGCACGATTCCGGGCAGAAATGTAAAGTTCGTAGTTAGCATTAGTTCGAAGACTCTGGTACCTTTTGTGAGCTGCCTTTATCAATAACAGCACGAGAACAAACGTGATTAAACCAAGGCTTTTTAGCGTGAGGAGTAGAAAAAGTATGTGGAATGTATGCCTCCATTCTAGAGACAATCACCTCTGTGATGCGCTGAGCACACACAGAGGGGTCTCTTTCCTGGAAGCAGTAATCATTCCACGGGAAATCGGAAAAGTACATCCTCAGGTCGTCCCACCGAGCTGAAGCAAAATGCCAGAAGCATCGCCTCCTCGGTGGGTCCAGAGGGTGTACAGGAGCGATAGGACAGGATACAGAAATATGGTTGTGATCGGAGGAGCCCAACGGAGAGAACAGTTTGACAAAATAAGCAGAAGGGTTTGAGGTAAGGAAGAGGTCTAGAATGCTACTACTACTACTACTAGTACAACAACAACAACAAATACTACTACTACTACTACTACTACTACTACTACGTATTTAGTTTATATTCTCTTTACCTCTTATTTGTTCATGTCGTGTCTTGCCCAGCCACCGAAATTCACTTCCCTCCCTTCGTTCCCTGCATTCTCCGCACCACCAGAACAGTAAGAGCAAAGGGTAGAGGAAAAATAGGTAAAGATGGAGGAGGTAAAAGTGGAAACGAATTTAAAGGTTGGAAGGTATTTGATGAAGGATATAAGGAAAGGAAGATGCGGGAACAATTTGCTATTGTAGTAGTAGTAGTAGTAGTAGTAGTAGTAGTAGCAGCAGTAGTAATAGTAGCAATAGTAGTAGTAGTAGTAGTAGTAGTAGTAGTAATATTAATATATAAGAAATCGTAGCAGTAGTAGCCGTAGTAGTAGTGGTGGTTGCAGTAGTAGTAGTAGCAGTAGTAGTAGTAGTAGTAGTAGTAATAGTAGTAACAGTAGTAGTAGTAATAGTAGTAGCAGTAGTAGTAGTAATAGTAGTAACAGTAATAACAGTAGTAGTAGTAGTACTAGTAGTAATACACGCAGGTAGTAGCAGTACACACTTGTAGTAGTGGCAGTAGCTGTATAGGTAACAGTAGTAGAGATGAAGAAGAAAATAGAGTGGAGGAGGACGAGGAGGATCACATTGTGTCAGCCTTTACCACCACCCTCCTCAACATCCAGACTCGACGCATTCCCCACTGGACACATAACGCCGATCCACGTGACCGATCGTTGTTCGGCTACAGGTGTCGCCTCGCGGCCGAAGAGAAATACAGAGTCTGGACTCGTAACAGACGCCACTCAGCGACACAAAGCCCTCCACCGTGCTTCCTGTAAGGCCATGACAAGGAGCTGAATGAAGGTGGGAGAACAATGTCAAGAGGAAGCTGTCCACTGACCAAGTTGACCCAAGGAATGGTGGTCCTTGGTAAAGGAGAGGCAGGGCAACACCACTCGGGACAAAATCCCGCCTCTCAAAACGGCAGCTAGCGACTGGATGGTGAAAAATAGAAACAAGGTGGACCTCCTGACAACACACTTCAGTAAGAACATTAGTGACCAGACAGGCAGCCTCCCGCTCTTACCGACTATGTGACACCAGCCTGGGCAGCCTGACGATGGCGGAGGGCGCCATGGCCCGACACCTCCACAGCATCAACACCAAGAAGGTATCCGCCTAAGACGGCATCAGTCCCTTCCTATTAAAGCACTGTGCGAGAGAGCTAACACGACCACTCACCATCATATTCCGACAGTGCACACACATCGGCTTCTAGCCAAGCATGTGGAAGGAGTCACGTGCCACACCCGTGCACAAAAAGCGAGAGAGGACTGACCCTGCTACTTACCGCCTTGTCTCTCTCCTGTCAGTGATCAGCAAGATCCTGGAACGGATCTCATGCTGTCCAAGTCCTGGCACGACAACCTGGACTCAGGCCGTCGCTCGTCGTTGCCCTCGACTTTGCAGGAGCATTCGACTGTGTGTGGCACGGCGGCCTGCTTGTCAAACTCCAGCAGCCCGGCGTTACGGGACAACTGTTGGAACTCCTGTCGTGCTTCCTGCGAGGCTGCAGCCTGATAGTCATGATTGGGGGATGCACGCACCCGGTGGAGGCTGCTACTACTCTTACTACTACTACTACTACGTAGTATGTAGTAGTAGGAGTGGCGGTGGTACTATAGTCCGTTTCATTCCGTCCGTCCACTCGCGAACGTAGATGTGGCACCTGCGCATTGTTAGTTCGTGATTGCGTGAAGATTAACTTTACATTTTCAGTGATGTATTTGAATGGTTGTTTATACGAAAAAAAACTCAAACCCTATTATATGAACCGCAAACATGCCGATTTGCATCAATAATCTACCATACAAGCACATGAAAGAACAATTTATACCTAGGGAGCAAACACCACTTTTTTCAGTGAAACTGACATGGCGAGATATAAAAAGTTGTCCTATGTAGGTCATTTATACATGGGCTACATCGCTAGGGTGGACAACCCGCGCGATCTGCTGCACAAGGAGTAGAAATGGGTACCTTCTGTGGGCAATGTGAAAATTCACTTATAGCACAGGCATACACATTATAAACACAAACAAACTCATAGACATAGGAAATAATGGATGCATTTGTGAAAGAATAAGATTAAAGAAGTGTCAGTCCAGACAGTGTAGTGTCAATGTTCCTAAATATCACTACAAGTAAAACGCCTTAGTAGGCAAATCTGCAAGAACGAAGTGGGTTTATACAAAGCCACTCACAGCAGCCGCTTCATTCACGTTGAAATGTATGCTTGACCTAAAAACTGAAACCATGAACCCACACCATGAAGCTGGTGAAACAAAGGTTGATAAAGATGCTGCACCTGTGGAACATGCGATGGAATGTTTCGATAAAAACCCATTCTCAGCTGATCAAGCACGCCTCGTCAACATCTCAACAGGTCAAGTACCAAGTGATGCAGTTCAGGCGCATCTCACATCAGTAAAAGAGATAGGACAAAATGCACTGAATAAGGTAAGGTCATCAAGGAAAATTCAGAAAAGAAGGTCATTGTAAAGCTAAATACATTCCATACTCGAAACAAAAAAATTCCATGAAAAAACCGCCACCAAAGAGCAAAGAAGTCGCGGCTCTCTTGAGAATTGTCCAGATTCATGTCAGTGGTGGTGTTGTAGATGTTAAAGATTTCATTGGAAATCATGAATGTGCAGATTTTCCACCATCATTATTCGACGATCAAGGCCACATGAGGTCCACTGCAAGCAAATCATCCTCAATGAAAGCTCTTGAGGCTGACACAAATGTCCATCCCCTGGAAAATATTCGTGCAAATATCAATACCGAGATGAAAACCAGTCTCATAGTGGATGCTATGTTTGTTATTCGAAAGTGGTAATTTGAAAAAGACACGCCATTTCCAGACATAGTTAAGCGTTACAGAAATTTGCTAGTTACATACCTACCTAGTGACACCAAGAGTAACCATTTTTGTTGTGACAGATATAACGTCAAAAGTCTGAAGTCAGCTGAGCGCCAAAGAAGGGGATCTGAAGGAAAAGTGTATGAAGTAGATGATCAGTATGGAGCAAAAAAGCCCACAGCTCGGAGTGCTGAAATTGCACCTTGCTGGTGGTTTCCAGGATGAAAAGGAAACTGTTGTGTTATCTAATGGTTGTGTTTCTCCAATCCCGGGACAGCAATCGACTCATGAGGAAGCAGACATACGACTTCTCCTATATGCTGTCTATGACACAAAGACAGAAGGTGTTAATCGTGTCATAGTCCATGCCAACGACACAAATGTTATCACATTGTGCATTTATTACTATAGGGCAATGTTAAAGGACATGGGATTGAAGGAGTTTTGGGTACAAACCCAACAAGACAGTCATTTGCCCATTCATAACATAGCGGAGAGGCTCGATGAGGAAATATGTCATGCACTTCCTTTGCTTCATATCCTTAGTGAAAGGGATATCACAAGTTACCCATATTTCACAGAGAAGAAAGTTTGGCTGCAAAAAAGCAAAGAAACTCCAATTAATCATCTTGCAAGCTTCGGAGAAGGAAATTTCACCTTAACCCGTCCGCTGCGATTGGCACGAATTTCTCCTTCCCTGGTAGCATACACTCCCAGGTCTTTCTCTGCCTCTGTGGTGGATAGTGGAGTGTTTCCCATGTGTTATTGGTATGCTGGATTTCCCCTCCAAATCTGCATTGACTTTACATTTCTCTTCATTGAATTTTAGCAGCCACTTTTTGTTCCGTTCCTGTAGCTTGGTGATGTCTTCTTGTAGGACATCCGCAGTCAGGGGTTAACAAAGGAAGTCACCAATCAGGCGAGACACTTGTTCATAGCTGTTTACTCCAGAGAAGGATGCAGTTTCAAAGATCTGGCTGAACTCGGGCTCATAAATTCCTTAAAAACAAGGATACAAACTTGAAGAAGCTACCGCCAACAGAGGATGGCTTTATCTAGCATCTAAAGAGGGCTGCATTCACCACTCTCATAGACAAAACTGTTCACGTAGCACAACCACAATTACCATTGCCACAGCACTTTGGGTGGTCACTAAATGAAGGCAAATTCATTCCACTGGCAATAGAAAAAAACCCCATGGCCAACAGATGTTGCAAAAGGCATAAGTTGCTCATGCAAAAAGGGATGTCAGAAAAAATTGCAGGTGTGCCGCTGCCAATGCAGGATGCTACATTGGGTGTTTATGTAAAGGCCAGAGAGATGCTTGCTACCGGGTTCGTTATCAAGAAGAATTAGACACTGAGAGATGCTTGCTACCGGGTTCGTTATCAAGAAGAATTAGACACTGACACAAGTGATTCAGAAGCAGAAGCACAAGAGGATTAAGTTGAGATACTTTAAATATTCAGCTTGAAGCTGTATTTTTTTTTACTTGCTACCGATTCTTACCCGTGCTAAGTGATTTAAACACATTCCTAAAGCTTCATTTGGGCAAAGTGCTTATAATTCGTGATTATTGTCTTCAGAATGTCTGAATAAGAAAATGGATGTCATATAGCTTTTTCATTATTGAATTTCCTTTCATTTGATACCAAACACGACACTTTGTGTGAATTTTCACCTTGCCCACAGAAGGTACCCATTTCTACACCTTGTGCAGCAGATTGCGCGGGTTGTCCACCCTAGCGATATAGCTCATGGACCATAGAATTGACCTACATAGGACAACTTGTATTACTTGTATTTCAAATAGTAGGTCTGATCATACTCGAACGATTTATAGCCCTTTCAGATACCCATATTTCATCTCATTCAGGTACATAAAATGACATTCGACTCTGCAAGTGTCTATACATAAGGAACTTTGATGTTTTGCATGTAAATAACATGGATAGCCTAATATTCGAAATAGCCTTGCATCGCATTCAGCAGTTGTTATTTACTATTTCATGTTATTTCGATTATTAATCGGTATTTACATGCAGAAATTTATTAAGATACCCTTTATTTGCACTTCCATGTCTTTTAAATATACCTGAAATGAGCTGTCAATCAATGAATTTGAAAAACCATAGATCGTTCGAGCATGGTGTGACTATATAATTTGATACAAGCCAGCCTTTTCGTGTGCTTGTGTGTTAGATTATCGATGCAAACGACTGAGTTGTTGTTTTTGTATACAGAAACCTTCAAATATCTTACTGCAAAATAAGCTTGAATATATGTTACAACAGTTGATTTTCACGTATTCACGTACTAGAAATACGCAGGTGCCACATTTACATCAAAATTCCCGCTTTGTTGGTTGACAGATGAAATGAAACAGACTACGGTAGTAGTAGTAGTCGTAGTAGTATAGTCTAACTTGAGTCCTGTGGCTTGGCCCGGGGAACCCCTCATTGTTTACACATCTAGAGATGACTTGGGCATGGCGAACTGTCTCACAGTTACTAGTAGTCTGTACGTTATCTATATATCTATATCTGTATCTATCTATCTATCTATCTATCTTTATATATATATATATATATATATATATATATATATATATATATATATATATATATATATATATATATATATATATATATATATATATATATATATATATATATATATATATATATATATATATATATATATATATATATATATATATATATATATATATATATATATATATATATATATATATATATATATATATATATATATATATATATATATATATATATATATATATATTCATAATACTGAATCACTTGGCAACGTGGCTCATGCGACGTTACCGCCTGAGGAACCTTGCTTACCTTGGCAACAGGCGCCAGGCCGCTCCATTCACCCTTCCGCCACCACGGAAGACTCACGTAGGTGTCATTTTCGCGTCCTGCACAGCCAAGCAAAATATATTATATATAACGTAAATAACAGAGAGAGAGAGAGAGAGAGAGAGAGAGAGAGAGAGAGAGAGAGAGAGAGAGAGAGAGAGAGAGAGTCGGGGGGGGGGTAATGTGGCACCAGCGCGGCTCAGGAGAGCCGTGTCTAAAGGCTCAGTTAGATTCGATAGACAGAAGTAGTAGTAGTAGTAGTAGTAGTAGTAGTAGTAGTAGTAGTTCACAAAAGTAGCCTAGTTGTATCATTAGCAGTATCAGCAGTAGTGACAGAGATGAAAAGAAAAACAAAGAGAAGGAGGAAACATGTAAACATGGAGAAGCAAGATAAGAAAGAGCAGGAGATGGAGGAAGAACCAGGAGAAGGAAGCGGAGGAAACATGAAAACATGGAGGAGAACCATGATGAAGATGAGGAGGGGATGAAGGAGGAACCAGAAGAGGACGGGTTAAAGAAGAAGAAATTTGAAAAAAATATCTTAAAGAATAAAAGAAAAAAAACACCTTTGGCGGATAAAAAAAAACTAACAAAACGTAATAATTATGAGAAAAATGAAATGAAAATGATGAGAAGAGGTGAGATGATATGAAAGAGATGTGACAGATGAAAAAAAGGAGGAGGTGAAGGAAGACTGGTTAAGGAAGAAAAAAGTTGAAAGAGAAATCTTAAAGAATAAAATTCAAAACATCAATGCGGATAAAGTAAAAAAAAAAGTTATAATAAAATTGGGGAGGAACATCAAGAAGGAAAACGAAAATAAAGTTTAATCAGAAAGAAATACAGGGAGGTAAGATTAGCCAAGTAATAGGATGAAGACAAGAGATAAAAGTGGGAAATGTAGGAGAGGACAGATATAAGAAGACAGAGGAGGAGGAGGAGAAGGAGCAAGTGTAGGAGGAGGAAAAAGATGGGGAAGAGTAGGAGGAGAAGGAGGAGGAGGAAACATGGAAACGTGGAGACATGGAAATGCAGGCAACAAAACCCTAAATCTATTAACAGTGGTGTCCCACAGGGTTCTGTCCTATCTCCCACTCTTTTTCTGTTGTTCATTGATGATCTTCTTTCCAAAACGAACTGTCCTATCCATTCCTACGCCGATGATTCCACTCTGCATTACTCAACTTATTTTAATAGAAGACCCACCCTACAGGAACTTAACGACTCAAGGCTGGAGGCTGCAGAACGCTTAGCCTCAGACCTTACTATTATTTTACGATTGGGGCAAGAGGAACCTGGTGTCCTTCAACGCCTCAAAAACACAGTTTCTCCACCTATCCACTCGACACAATCTTCCAAACAACTATCCCCTATTTTTTGACAACACCCAGCTATCACCTTCCTCAACACTAAACATCCTCGGTCTATCCTTAACTCAAAATCTCAACTGGAAACTTCATATCTCATCTCTTACTAAATCAGCTTCCTCGAGGCTGGGCGTTCTGTACCGTCTCCGCCAGTTCTTCTCCCCCGCACAGTTGCTGTCCATATACAGGGGCCTTATCCGCCCTCGTATGGAGTATGCATCTCACGTGTGGGGGGGCTCCACTCACACAGCTCTTCTGGACAGAGTGGAGGCTAAGGCTCTTCGTCTCATCAGCTCTCCTCATACTGATAGTCTTCTACCTCTTAAATTCCGCCGCAATGTTGCCTCTCTTTCTATCTTCTATCGATATTTCCACTCTGACTGCTCTTCTGAACTTGCTAACTGCATGCCTCCTCCCCTCCCGCGGCCCCGCTGCACTCGACTTTCTACTCATGCTCATCCCTATACTGTCCAAACCCCTTATGCAAGAGTTAACCAGCATCTTCACTCTTTCATCCCTCACGCTGGTAAACTCTGGAACAATCTTCCTTCATCTGTATTTCCTCCTGCCTACGACTTGAACTCTTTCAAGAGGATGGTATCAGGACATCTCTCCTCCCGTATTTGATCTTGCTTTCCGCCACCTCTTTTGTTTCTTTTTTAGAAGCAGCGAGTATCGGGCTTTTTTTTATTATTATATGTAAAGCGTTATTTCTGGTTTTTAGGTTAGTTTGTAGCTCAAAAACCTTGGAGTGGTCGACGTCACTAATGTTCTTAAGGTGCTTGAACACATGTATCATATCACCTCGTTAGCGTCTCTTTTCCGGCGTGAAGAAGTTGAGTCGCTTGAGTCGTTCTTCATAAAGCTGAGCCCTCAAGGGTGTAATAATTTCCGTAGCACGTCGCTGAACTCGCTCTAATAATCCAGTGTCCTTCCTGTAGCTACTATCCATATCAAACCCTATGACATACCGTTTTTCGCAAACATCTTTCAAACGAAGACTCGGATCAGCACGGTACTTGGCACAGATTGTTTCACACACTACGTTAATTTTTGACGCTATTTTGCATTGCCAGATGCGGTTACTTATGGCGTTTACTCTTGACTGTGATGGGAAAACCTGCGTGAGCCACTTACACATTCGAACAGGTGAGGCGTGACGTATTTGTGACGTGTATCCACCAACTACCTCCATCCCCGGCTTCCCCTACTCCCATCCCTTTCCCTCCCTTCTACCCTCCTCCTTCTTCCCCGCATTCCCCCCTCCCTCTTTCTCTCGTTTACCTCCCTTTCCCTCCAACCCAACCCCCGCCCCCCTCTCTCTCTCTCTCTCTTGCACTTGCGCTGTACACGAGATATGAATCCATGCATACGTACGGTATGACTTGAATAGGCGCACCTAATATCACTGTAGCCGATCCAGGATTCAGTGCGTTTCCTAACTAGTAGAAGGTAATGTTATAATTGTATTTCGTAAAGAATCCTTATAACCAAAAACTAACTAAAATTATGGGTATTCTTTTTCGTGAACAGAACATTGAATAAACAACTGAACAATAATATGAAAATACGTATAGCTACCGTTGCCAGGTAAACGTACCCAAAGCATAGTATTTACCGGTTTCTGACCCCTAACTATTGCCAAGAAACATCAGGATCTAACTCTTTAAACGATAACTATAAATTAGTTTCGTTATTGGAGCCCAGAAGACAGTTTGGGGGTAGGGAGTCGGGAAATATAATCGGCTGAGTACGACAATCTGGCAACGTTGAGACTGCAGCCCGTAGGCCCGAGCCAGCCTGTACGCCATTTTGCGGGTGTCAGATACCACAAATAGCATATTTTTACTGCGCAAAGCAGGTGATGTCACTTATTGTGACTTCGTGAGCTTTCATATTTATCTATTTGTGTATATTTCATGGTGGCAAAACTTCCATTACTAGTTTAATTTTTACTAGTGACACGAATATGTGACTGTTTTTCACAATAGAATTTCACTCAAACAAGTGAATCAGACACCACAGAAATATTACCAGTGTGTGTATGAATGAATACAAAGATAAGCACATACTTTGATTTAACTCTAGGATGTCTCGTGGATCATTAGCAAATAAAAACAAAATATCCGGATAGGCTACTCTTTAGCCCGTTACCGGCTATGGCTGCCCAAAAAGTCCCTCCGCCAGGTTTGTAGCCCATTGTCAGGTGCGCCTATTAATGACAGATAAATAGAAATTATATGCCGTCTGCATCAGCATCAACAGTGATGACGAGAATGACCTGTTTGTTGATGGTGATGAATATTAAAGTAACATATGTGATCAGTTATTTACATTATTAATCCATCCATCATAGTGTTGTGCTGGAAGCTTCCCCCGGCGTCTATGGGCCTCTAGAAGGCTCCGGGAGGAGCGAGCAGGGGGGCGGGGAGCAAAGCCCCGCCCGCGGCCCACATATTTTTGCTACATGTTCTTGTATGATCTAAAATATACTGTAACGTTCTAGACTGTACTGTTCTGGATATAAATAAGAGAAGAGGGCGAGAGGAGACAGTCCCAGTCATAGTAAGCTAGTGGCCAGTCAAGAGTGAAGTGTACTACTAAGGAAAAATATTAAACTACAGAAGTTGTGCAAAGTGTTTACATATCTCCCTCCCACGGAGTCTTGTGACGGCGACACGGAACCCAGTAATACGTCCGGCATAACATTGGTGTCAGGAGTGTAGCCATTTGTTTTTTCTCCATGGAGACTCGTTCCCAAGCTGCCCAGAGGGACGACATGTTGACTGAACTTTTGGAAGCCTTGAAAGTACAGGGGGAGAAACAAGAAAGAGCACTGCACGAACTCAAAGAACAACAAGAAAGAGCACAGCAACAACAAGAAACACTCCAAGAACTCAAAGAACAACAAGAGAGAGCACAGCAACAACAAGAAAGAGTACAACAACAACAAGAAGGAACACTCCAGGAACTCAAAGAACAGCTAGAAGATCGCTTCACAGGATTACAGTTACAGCTAAAAGCAGTACAAGATGAAAGTGAGACAGTGCGAAGAGAAATGACTGATGTGACCACGAACTTGGGACAACGCCTGATAGAAGTGGAGAAAGAACACACAAATCTCCAACAAGAGATGGAGGTAGTACGGGAGACGACACACAAAGAAATATTAGAAGTAAGTGACAGAGTGAAGGCCCTTGAAGACTGCTTGGCTGGAAACGGACAGCCAGTGCCTGCAGGGGCTACTTGTACCCAAGATGCTTCTCCTACGCAAGTCCGGGGTAGTTTGAGCCCTGTTACGCCTGAGTTTACCCCCGCGAGAAGTTCCGCCAGCCCCATGAGTCTGCTGGGGTCGCCTGTTAGAAAGAAGCCTCAGGAGTTTGATGGCAAGGTCTCCTGGGAGGCTTACCGCGCTCAGTTTGAGCTGTTGGCAGCTCGGAATGGATGGGATGACCAAGAGTGCGCGGTTCAGCTGGCCACTAGCCTGAAAGGGGCGGCGTTAAAGGTCCTTGCTCAGCTCGACAATGCGACAAAGGGCAGCTACAGCGGGCTGGCACAGGCGCTGGAGCAACGATATGGGACCAAGCACCAGAACGAGCTCTTCAGGGTTAGGTTCAGAACCCGCAACAGGAGGCGCGGCGAGTCTCTTCAGGAACTCGCTCAGGACCTTGAGAGCATGGCGCACAAGGCATACCCAGGTGCTTCCCCTGACCTGCTGACGGTTTTGCTGCGTGATCAATTCATCGATGCCCTGGACAGCCCTCAGCTGAAGATACAAGTTAACCAAGCTAAGCCAACATCAATGCAGGAAGCTCTGGCACGTGCCATGGAGTTTGAGTCCTTTGTTAACTCTAGCTTGTCAAGCTTCAGGGACGACTCGACTTCTGGCTTTAGGGCACGAAAGGGCGCTGTCAGCGACACAGACAGGTTCCAAGGAACGTGCTGGTACTGCGAGAAGGTTGGGCACAAGGTGAACGAATGCTATAAGAGGAAAAAGGAATATGAAGGTGGCGCTAGGAAGAAGCCCAGAGAAGGACCCAAGTGCTGGACCTGTGGAGAAAAGGGGCACTTGAAGAATGAGTGTCGGAAAAATGTGCCCCCGGCGAGGGACCACCACTCGGGAAACTAAGGAGGACTGGTTCACGGGGGCAACGACCAGTCTGTCCTGTACATGCCCCGAAGATATCAATGTGCAGGAGAACTACCATGACGAGCTGCCAAGTGGAGGGCAAGGTTGACGGAGTGTTGTGGCCTGTGGTCGTCGACACAGGCTCGGAATGCACATTGGTGTGGCCTGATGTGGTGAGTCATCGTCGGCTTCCTAAGACGTCGCATCGACTGTGCGGAGTCACTGGACACTATGCAGAGCTCAGAGGCCCAGTGGACGTGAAGTTTGAGCTCGGAGGAAAGAAAGAGTCCCTCTCTGTGTACGTGGCTGAAATGGACGACCCCTGCATCCTAGGTATGGATTATCTTGTCTCCCACAGGTGCGAGCTGGACTTTCGCGCTAAGCAGCTGACTGTAGGAGGAAGGAGGGTGCCACTGACGACTGTGCACAAGGAGGGCCTGCCAGTGACGGTCAAGCGCACCACCATTATTCCTCCGAGGTCGGAGATGCTGTTACCCTGTCAAATTACGGGTGTCCCTCCGGCTAGTCTGTGTGTGGTAGAGAGTGGAAGTCGATGCCCGGTAGAAGACGGGGTGATTGTAGGCAGTACTTTGGCAGACCCTACTGCAGCGGAAGTGCCTGTCGTCGTGGCCAATGTCTCCTTCAGCCCAAAGAAAATAAAACAAGGGACCATGGTGGGGTTGTGCCAAGAGATCGACCAGGAACCGAGAACCTGTGTCTGCAGGAGAACCCTGACGAAGCCCCAGGAGGAGCTGCCCGACTACCTGCGCGATCTGTTTGACAGGAGCTCCAAATGTCTAGAGGAGCCCCAAGTGGAACAGCTCAGGGAACTTCTCGTGAGGAATGCAGGTGTGTTTTCCACTGGAGACCTGGACTTGGGGTGTACGGACCTGGTAGAGCACCACATCGACACAGTGAAGCAAGCTCCTCGAAGGATGGCACCAGCCCGTCGCAAGGAGACGGATGAGGTGATGGATGATCTCCGGCAACAAGGGTTAATCGACCGGTCCAGCAGCCCGTGGGTATCTGCTGTAGTGCTCGTCAGGAAGAAGGACGGTTCCCTCAGGTGCTGCGTGGACTACCGAGCCCTCAACGATCGCACCATCAAGGATTCATACCCACTCCCACGGATCGACGACACGCTCGACGCTTTGGTGGGCTCCAAGTGGTTTTCAACACTAGATATGAAGTCTGGATATCACCAAGTCAAAATGTCGGAGCAGGACAAAGAGAAAACAGCCTTCTCCTACGGTCAAGGCCTGTGGCAGTTTAAGGTCATGCCCTTTGGCCTGTGCAACGCGCCGGCCACGTTCGAGCGGCTAATGGAGAGAGTGCTGGAGGGACTTCACTGGAAGACGGCACTCATCTACCTCGACGACGTGATTGTCTTTGGCCAGACCTTCGAGCAGGAGATGGAAAGGCTATCAGAGGTTTTCACCCGGTTTAGAGCTGCACACCTTAAACTCAGCCCGAAGAAATGCTGCCTTTTCCAAAAGGAGGTCCAATACTTGGGACACATCGTGAGCGAGGCTGGAGTACGCACTGATCCTGAGAAGGTGGCTGCGGTAAGGGACTGGCCGACACCCACCAAGGTGAAGGAGCTGCGGAGCTTCCTCGGGTTGTGCTCATACTACCGCAGGTTTGTGAAAGGCTTCGCTACGATTGCTGCACCACTGCACCTCCTGACGAAGAAGGGGCGCAAGTTTGAGTGGACAGCGGAAACTCAGGTTGCCTTTGAGAAGCTCAAGGAGGCCCTCATCAGCTCGTCCGTACTCACCTACCCAGACCCCTCAAAGCCTTTTATACTAGATTGTGATGCCAGTGATGAGGGGATTGGTGGAGTGCTGTCCCAGGCATGTGCCGACATGGAACGGGTTGTGGCCTACTTCAGCAAGAAGCTCACCCCAGCCGAGAAAAACTATTGCGTGACCCGGAAAGAACTCCTGGCAGTAGTCAAGAGCCTTGACTTTTTCCATGCTTACCTGTACGGTGCAACTTTCACCATCCGCACGGATCACGCTGCATTGCGGTGGCTGAAATCACTGAAAAACCCTGAGGGCCAGCTTGCTCGCTGGATAGGTAAACTAGAGCAGCATCACTACACTATTGTGCACCGATCTGGGCTAACACACGGAAACGCGGACAGCTTGAGCCGGCGCCCTTGCCTACCTGAGTGTCAACATTGCCTCCAGAGGGGAATCGTCCAGAATATGTGCCGCCGCACTACAGTGGAACAGACAGCGGAGGTGCCATGGGAAGACTTGGGAAAACTGCAGCGGGAGGACCAAGATCTGAGACCAATTATGGAGTGGCTGAGTCAGTCGTCAACGCGAACTGGGTGGGAAGTAATCTCGAGAGAAAGCCCTACCACCAAGAATTACTGGACTCAGTGGGACACTCTTCGGATGGACAACGGGGTGTTGCAGCGACGCTGGGTCTCTCATAATGGTCTTGACCACTACTGGTCCACGGTGCTACCTATAAAGTCCCGGGAAGGCGTCTTGAAAGAAATGCACGACAGCATCACCAGCAGACACCTTGGGGTAAAGAAGACACTGAGTCGCCTGCGCCAAAGGTTCTACTGGGTTGGCATGAGGAAGGACGTGGAAGAATGGTGTCACGCGTGTGAGGTGTGCTGTGCAAAGAAGGGCCCCAAGAAGCGTCACCGTGCCCCATTGCAACTATACTAAGTTGGAGCCCCCATGGAACGGGTGGCAGTGGATATAGCAGGACCCTTGCCTCTAACGACGAACGGAAATAGGTACATCTGCGTCACAATGGATTACTTCACCAAGTGGCCGGAAGCCTACGCCATCCCTGACCAGGAAGCCACTACCATCGCTAAGGTATTGGTGGAGGAGTTCTTCTGTCGCTTCGGTGTGCCTAACGAGCTCCATTCCGACCAGGGAAGGAATTTTGAGTCAACAGTCCTTGCTGAGTGCTGCAAGCTTCTGGGTATCAAGAAGACCCGGACCACCCCTCTGCACCCACAGTCAGATGGAATGGTGGAGAGGTTTAATTGGACGTTGGGCCAGGCGTTGGCCAAGCAGTGCAACAATGGTCAGTCTTCATGGGATCAGAAGCTGCCTGCGCTCCTCATGGCCTACAGGTCTGCCGCCCACGAGACTACGGGGTATTCACCGGCAAAGCTGATGTTTGGACGTGAGCTGCGATTGCCGGTGGACCTACTGACAGGAAGGCCTCCTGGGGAAAGCCTTCCAAGGGACGCCTCCAGTTTTGCCCGTCAGCTAGAGGAACGGCTGGAAGAGGTGCACCAGCAAGTCCGTGGTGCTTTGAAGTTCTCCGGGGAGGCCATGAAGCGCGGTTACAATATGAGGGCAAGCCATGTTGACTTCAAGGAAGGAGACCACGTCTGGCTTTACAACCCGCAGAGGAAGAAAGGACAGTCTCCGAAGTTACAGAGTCCCTGGGAAGGCCCTTATACTGTGCTAGAACGCCTCTCCAACGTGACTTACCGAATCCGGAAAACGGAAAGGACCAAGCCGAAAGTTGTCCACGTCAACCGGCTATGGAGGTACCACGGTCCGGGAAACTACACCTGGGACAACTACAGACACCCAGGACCGAGAGGAGATCGACGACGACATAGGTCTTCTGGACCTCTCAGCCGAGGGAGATAACCTCCCGGCTTCGGCAGATGTTCCAGGGACACACCAAGAAGCGGACGACGACGAGGCGCACCAGGAGACAGACGCGCAGGAGGCAGCGAACAGAAGACAGAGACAACGCAGGCGTCCACAGCGATACGACGATTATTATGTTTTTGATTAATTCTCTTATGTTTGTATATAGTTAAGTGTGTGATCGGGACGATCACAATTAAGAGGGAGGGATAGTGTTGTGCTGGAAGCTTCCCCCGGCGTCTATGGGCCTATTGAAGGCTCCGGGAGGAGCGAGCAGGGGGGCGGGGAGCAAGGCCCCGTCCGCACCCCGCGGGGCAAGCGGCCAGGCGCCAGGCGGGAAGTGTTGCCAACTCGCACATATTTTTGCTACATGTTCTTGTATGATCTAAAATATACTGTAACCTTCTAGACTGTACTGTTCTGGATATATATAGGAGAAGAGGGCGAGAGGAGACAGTCCCAGGCATAGTAAGCTAGTGGCCAGTCAAGAGTGAAGTGTACTACTAAGGAAAAATATTAAACTACAGAAGTTGTGCAAAGTGTTTACATATCTCCCTTCCACGGAGTCTTGTGACGGCGACACGGAACCCAGTAATACGTCCGGCATAACAATATACTCGCTGTCTATTTTTTTATGTTATGAGTTTTTAACATATCTACATGAACCCATATCGTATGGCAGTCTTTTCCTAATATCAGAATAAATTATTCATATATTTCTCCAATTTCGTTTCACGTTTTTACGCTGCAATGAATTCCCGCTTCAATTTCACCCTTATTCACATCAACACCCAAGACCTCGTATACCCTAGAGTCATGGGTAGTCGTGCCCCCCCCCCCCCCCCCTTCTTGGAACGTGGGAACCAACTTGTCAAATGGAAAAGTCGCTGGGTTGTCGTGGCCCAGGGTCGGCACAATGTGAACGGGGCTTTAAGCCCCGGACTCTGGGCCAAGACAACCCACGACTCTAAGGTACACGAGGTCTTGTGTGTTGATGTGAAGGGTCGGGCATGTCTTGAAATAGGTCTTCAGACTGATGCGCCGACGTCGTGACAGGAGTCTGAAGTCGTGAGGGCTAGCGCAAAAAAGTATTCCATGCTAAACTTTCACGACAAGAGTCGGCAAGTGTCTGGACCAACCGTCACTTCCGGTCTGAGGGAGGTCTGGGGCAGTCGTGACGACTGTCGTCAACAGTCTTGACTTGTCTTGAGACAGTCGTGACCATTTTTCAAATTTTTACCGTTTCCTGTCGGCACAGTCGTCTGTGCCGACTTCTTAAGAATGATGAGGGACTGTCGTGACGAAAGTCTTCGCCTAATGAAGGACGTTCGTGACGACTGTCGGCTCAGAAATATTGGCTAACACTGCCGCCATCAAGAAATTTTTGTTTTTATTTTGCAATCACAAGCACAATAACAACTTCTGGGCTTGGTTACGTTTCGCTGGCACAAATCGGAAGCCGCACAGTACGCACGCACTCCTTTTGCCTCGATCTCTCTTGTGTTGAATGACACAACTAGGGTTGCCACCCTGAGGTCAGAAAAATGTGGAATGCAACATTTCACTCTCCAATATGGAATGGATCCATATTTAAAGGAACGGGTGGCAACCCTAAAATTTATCGAGCATGCATTGAGTGACAGCAGCAGCACGCTGCTGGTGGAGGCAAGAGGGAGGGGCGAGGGACGTTGCGTCGCGTATTTTACACGTGTTTAAGGACGAACCCTTGACAAATTTTACGGGATGGTATTGTGATTAACCGAAAAATACGCTTATTACAATTTTAAGATACTGAATTTTATCTGCTTGACCATTTAGATAACAAAATACCGTACGAAACAAATGCCGTTCCGTATTGGTTCAAACCGGAACGATACATTTCATTCTCGAATACAGAGCGATTCTGTATTTTAAGGAACGGCAAGGCTGCCGCCAAGACAGTCGCCAAGACCGTCGCGAAGACCGTCAGGAAGACCGTCGGCCAACTCCTTGGCAACTGTCGGCCAGCTAGTCGGCCAACCAGTTTACAGACAATCTGGAAGACTGTCGTCAAGACTGTCGGCCAATCGGTCGGCGGATTCGTGGCTGTCGTATACATGGCGCCATTTTTTAAAAAATGACCGTTGAGACTCGTCTTGAGACTAGTTGGTAGCATGTTGCAGACATGCTGCCAAGTAGTTGGCCGAATGTCCCAGACAGTCGGCAATCATGGTAGCTGACACCAAGACGCCAAAAAATTCTTGGAGCGTGGGAGCCGACTTGTCAAATGCAGAAGTCGCTTGGTTGTCGTGGCCCAGAGTCGGCACAGTGTGAACGGGGCTTTACGCGATTTCCTATAAATGATCAAGCGTCAGCTACGTACTTCTCCCATCATACGCTCAATCTAACATGTGGGAAGGAGGGTACAACTTTCAATGGTTGTATAATTGCCAAACAAACCTTATACAGCACTTAAGCAACATCCAGTTACGTTGGAACAGAAATCATGGTCGTGTGCTTAAAACAACCTACCATGCTTTGCATGTACTTTCGAGTTATCCGCCATTGTAGACAAGCCATATGTGTGCATAGCTTCACATCTCATGTACACCGAGAGAGAGAGAGAGAGAGAGAGAGAGAGAGAGAGAGAGAGAGAGAGAGAGAGAGAGAGAGAGAGAGAGAGGGTGGAGGAGGAGAGGGAGAGGTGATGATCAACATTGTTGAGCTTGTTCAGGTACTTAAAGACTTGTATCAAGTCTTTCCGCAGTCGTCTCTTTTCCAAAGTGAAGAGGTTGAGCCGCTCGAGTCGCTCTTCGTAGGGCTTTGTCCTCAGTGATGATATGTCTTTCCTGTAATATGGAGACCAGAATTGCACGGCGTATCCTAGGTGGGGCCTTACCAGCGAATTATACAAAGATAATATAACTTCCGGTGTCTTGCATTCGAAGTTTCTCGCTATGAACCCGAGCATTGTATTGGCTTTCTTACAGGCGGACTTGCAGTGTTTTGTTTCTTTCAAGTCACTGCTGATGGTTACTCCGAGGTCTCTTTCCTCTTGCACTACCTCTAGTGGTTCGCCACCCATGTGGTATGTGTGGTTGCTGTTTCTGGATCCAATATACATTACTTTACATTTGGTAGTGCTGAAGGATATCTGCCATTTTTCTGACCACTGAGTGATCTGGTTCAGGTCTCTCTGGATAATTTCGCAGTCTGCTGTCCTGAGGGCCTTCCCACCCACCTTTGTGTCGTCGGCAAATTTTGAAAGTGGATTTTAATCCTAGTTCTAGGTCGTTGATATATATAATGAAGAGTATGGGTCCCAGCACTGACCACTGTGGCACTCCACTTGTGACCGGGAGCCACTCGGAGGCCTGCCCGTTGAGTACAACTCGTTGTTTTCTTCTAGTGAGCCAGTCTTTGATCCTCGCTGTCAGATTGTCGCTTAACCCCGCCGACTTAAGTTTCTTGAGAAGTCTTTCGTGTGGCACTTTGTCAAAGGCTTTTTGAAAGTCTAGACATATAACATCACTGGGAATATGATTATCCCAGTATTCATAGATACCTTGGAAGAAAGCCAGTAAGTTGGTTAAGCTTGAGCGTTTATTCCTGAAACCGTGCTGAGCATCGGAAATGATGTTGTCTTCAAGGAACTTAACGAGTTTGTCTCTGATGATCTTCTCGAGAATTTTTCCCGCCACTGAGGTCAAGCTGAATGGTCTGTAGTTTAAGGCCATGCTTTTGTCTCCCTTTTTGTCGATCGGTGTTACGTTCGCTTCCTTCCAGTCTTCTGGAACTTTGTTTTGTTGTAGTGTCAGATTGTAGATGGCGATGAGTGGTTTAAGGATTTGCTGCTTAAATTCCTTGAGCAGCCTGGCTGACAAGTCGTCGGGTCCGGTGGACTTGTTTGCCTCAAGTTTATCTAGGTACTTTTTCACATCCCGTTCGTCGATTGTGCCAATTTCTAGGGGCGTGATTCTCATCGGTGGGGTAGGGCTTTCGGGTACGGGCTGGGTGTTCTCGACCGTGAACACAGACGCGAAGTTTTTTTTTAGAACTTCGACCATTTGTCTGCTGTCCTGGATTAGTACGTCACTTTCATCTTTTAGGGGACCGATATTGCTTTTTGTCTTTTTTTTTATTCTTATATACGTGAAGAACTTTTTCGGTTTGGACTTGGCTTCGCGTGCAATTTGCTTTTCATAGTCGCATTTACGCTATCGAATGAGAGCTCTGCAAGCTCAAAGGCCTTGATGGTACTGTTCGTGTGCCTCATCAGTGCTGTTTTCCTTTAGTAAGTTGTATTTTCTCTTCTTTAAATTAATCGACCGTCGAACTTGGATAGTAATCCATGGTGGCTTTTGGTATTACTTGTTCTCCTAGTCTTCACGGGAACAGTTGTTCTCTCTACCTCTAGGAGTTTGTTCTTGAAGCCGTTCCACGCGCCGTCCACAGGAGTGAAGTTTAAGGGTTCCCAGGTTGTCTGGGTCAGCAGTTCACAAGCGAGATTAAAATTGGCTCTTTTTGTAGTCTGGAATCTTGGACTAGTTTTCGGTGAGTTCATGGTCTGTTCTGATCTTAAGGCGAACTAGGTGATGGTCGCAACCACCTAGTTTTTCGCCAACTTGACATTCACGTGCGAGGTCGGAATCGCTCACGAGCATTAGGTCTAATAAATTATTTTCTCTTGTCGGTTGGGTAACGATCTGAGTTAGAAAAGTGTCTTCTAGCATTTCGAACAATCTGTTACCCTCCCGATCTCCATTCATCGTGGGAGGAGTACTAGGAGGAGGAGGAAGACCAACAGTAAGAGGATAAGATAGAAGTAGGGGACAAGGAAAAGGAGTGAACACGAGGCGTAAGATACAGAGAGAGAGAGAGAGAGAGAGTGAGTGTGAGTGTGTGTGTGTGTGTGTGTGTCGTTGGTGGCAGGAACTCCGCCATTGTGGGAGGCTGCGAACGGTGACTTGTTTACGGCGACGGGCGAGTCTTATCGATGAGCAGCACGCAGGGAGTAAATAAAATGTCAATTATGAGGCGTTGCCTAGACAACTTCCTCTGACGTGGGGAGAACTAGAGGGGGAAAATCAGTGGAAAAAGAAGGAAAAGGAGGAGGGGGACGGAGAAAAGAATGGGAGAGAAGAAGAAGCCAATCTTGAAAAATGAAAGAGGGAGAGTAGTCATGAATTTTAAGTGTTATCTTAATACTTGTACCTTTACCCTAAAAAATTGAATATTTAGCAAATGTAGAGCAGAGCGAAATAAAAAGGAAAGTGTACCGTGCAATACTCAGGAAGGTGAAAGAGGTGATGTGGAGAGAGAGAGAGAGAGAGAGAGAGAGAGAGAGAATATTAGTGAGTTGTTATTCAGTGAACTTTGAATGAATGACGCATTGAAAATGGTAGGGAGTGAGGAAAAGGTTACGAAATTAGGGTAAGTGATTATATTAAAGAAAATATAGGTGTAAACTACAAAAAAATAACCTGTATAACTAATACGCATACTTATACTGAAGCTGTATAACTAACACACTTAAATGGAAGATTGAAGCTTCATGCGTGGAAACCAAACACGCAAAAGATATATGAAGCGAAGCAAGAGAGCTTAAGAGAAAATAATGTGCAGCAAGAGGATGAAAACAGCGAAAAAATGAAAGAGAGGTATGACCCAAATAGCATAACTTTAAAATTTATTTCCCTCCCTGCCTAACTAAAGTGTGTGCTGGAAGGTGTGTGTGTGTGTGTGTGTGTGTGTGTGTGTGTGTGTGTGTGTGTGTGTGTGAAAAATTAATATAATATTACCTAAAATCAAATAAAAAATATATAAATATAAGTACAATAGGTATAAATAAATAAAACAAAGTAATTAAAATAAAACGTGTAAAATGATAACAAAAAGAACATAATTTTATTTTATGGCTTTATCCGTTAAATTCCAAACAAGGTCATTTGATATGAGTGTTTTATTCCTATAGTATATGTTGCGTTTACCTCCATTTGAATATGAACATTTTCTAAAGATATCTTAATAGTCGTGAAAATAGACATAAGGATAGAGATAGAACAAAGTGAAGACAAGGCATAGGAGCAGAAGGAGGAGGAGGAGCAGGAGGAGGAGGAGGAGATGGAAACATGGAATTATGGACGAGCAGGCAACAGAAAGCATGTTGGCTCATTGCGAGGCTGCATGCTTTCAGTGATTTAATAAATCCGTAAGCTCCTGGAGTGGCCTGTGGAAAGGACTAAAGCACTAGTATACCTACTCTTGGATACGTTCAGTTCACTCCCGATCAGTAAAGTGACGATCAATGCGCTTCTTGGCGGAGTTGATTGTCTCCGCGCTAACTACTTCTGCAGGAAGGCTGTTCCAATGGCGAGCAACTCTACTCGAGAAATAACTCCTGCCAATATCTGTACTACATCGCTTCGCTTGAATCGTTTTTTTTCCGTTGTTCTTGTCCTCGGGTTAGTTTGCAGCATGAAGAGACTGGAGTGATCAACATTGCTGAACTTGTTCAGGTACTTGAAGTCTTTTATCATATCTCCCCGCAGTCGTCTCTTTTCCAACGTGAAAAGGTTGAGTCACTTGAGTCGTTCTTCGTAAGGTTGCGCCCTCAATGATGGTATAATTTCCGTAGCGCGTCGATGTACCATCTCAAGTAATTCATTGTCTTTCGTGTACGTAATTAGGGGAGCAGAATTGCACGGCGTATTCCAGGTGAGACTTTACCAGCGAATTATACAAGAATAACATAACTCCCAGCGTCTTATATTCGAAGTTCCTTGCTATGAACCCGACCATAGTATTGTCTTTCTTGCAGACAGACTTGCAGTGTTTTGTGTGTTTCAAGTCACTGCTCATAGTGACCTCGAGGTATCTTTCCTCTTGCACTACCTGTAGTGGTTCCCTACCCATGTAGTATGTGTGGTTGCTATTTCTGAACCCGATGTGCATTATTTTACATTTGGTAGTGTTTAAGGACATTTGCCATTTTTCTGAACACTGAGCGACCTGGTCCAGGTCTCTCTGGATAATTTCGCAGTCTGCTGTCGTGAGGGCTTTCCCACCTTTGTGTCGTCCGCAAATTTAGATTTTTTTTTTTACACCCCTATAGCGCCGGTAGGCTTTTTCAGGGCCAGATGGTCGGCCGAAGCCCGTCACGGCACAGACAATTTTTATAGTGGCGCCATTTATGCTTGGCTCATGCTGCCCCCCGGAACTCATTCTTGACTCACTGGACGGTTTCTTCTAGAGTCCGGGTTGATGGGTGGTCTTTTGGACAGCATGTGGAATAGTCTTAGGCCACTCGGCGGTGACTGAAAAATCCCAGGTGGTAGCGTGGGATTCGAACCGACGTTGTCCATGGCGTGGTGAATGTGAGCCCAGCACGCTAACCACTCAGCCACCACCTACCGACCACTCAACCACCGCCTACCCGGATTGGATTTTAATCCTAGTTCTAGGTACTGCACTTGTGATCGGGAACCACTCGGAGGCCAGTCCGTTGAGTACAACTCGTTGTTTTCTTCCAGTGACCCAATCTTTTATCCATGTAGGCAGGTTGTTGCCTAATCCCGCCGACTTAAGTTTATTATTAAGGAGTCTTTCGTGCGGTATCTTGTCAAAAGCTTTTTGAAAGTCTAGATATATAACATCACTGGAGATATGCTTATCCCAGTTCTCATATATACCTTGGAAGAAGTCCAGTAAGTTGGTGAAGCATGAGCGCTTATTCCTGAAACCGTGCTGAGCATCGGAAATTAAGTTGTTGTCTTCAAGAAATTTTAGAATTTGTCTCCGAGTATCTTCTCTAGAACTTTTCCCGGCACTGAAGTCAAGCAAATTGATCTGTAGTTTAAGGCCACGTTTTTGCTTCCCCTTTTGTAGATCGGTGTAATGTTACCTTGCTTCCAGTCTTCGGGAACTTTGTTTTGTAGCGACCGATTATAATTATGGATGGCAGTGAGTGGTTTGAGTATTTGCTGTCGAAGTTCTTTTATCAGTCTCGGTGACAGGTTGTCGGGTCCGGTTGACTTATTTGTGTCTAGGAGGAGAAGGAGGAGGAGGAGGAAGAGGAGGTGAGGGAAGATGAGGAGGAGGGGGAAGAGGAGGGGAAGGAAGAGGAAGAGGAGGGGGAGGTGGAGGAGGAGGAGGAGGAGGAGGAGGAGGAGGAGGAAGATGAGGAGGAGGAGGAGGAGGAAGAGGAAGAGGAAGAACGAGAGGAGGAGGAGGAAGAAGAGGAGGAGGAGGCGGCGGCGGCTGCTGTTGAAATAATACGATTTTATTTTCATATATGTAAAAAAAAGTTTCTATCCCATGTAATCACCTACTGTGTGAAACACACCGGACGCTGTAAATATGGAGCTGGGTTATAAGGAGGTTGGATGATTACACATACCTGCAGTCAAGAAATTCCTGCATGGAAAGTATATATCTATGAGTTGTTTTAGGAAAATACCAAACATATAAGAATACTCAAAGGTACTCAAAGAAAGAAATGATGCCTCATAGAAATATGTAAATGAATATACATGGTAAGAGGACAAGATAACTATTGATGTGTGACAGAACTATGTACTAACGGGATATTTCGGAGCAAGGAATTAAGAGCGTTTATAAGGGTGAGCCTTGCATCGTGAGGTGGAATGATAATACTTATGACGAGAAGATAAAGGTTAACCTAAAGAGAAAAGGTATATAGGAACGGGGAGATATATACTGGATGAAATTCAAATTTGATATTCGCTGAAGAGAAGAGTACTTACGCCAATTAGTGATATGATTTAGGGCGTGGTGAGCCGGTGGACCTATAGGTTCGAGTCTCTCCGAAACACGGTGATTTTTCAAATCATCGCCGAGTGTCGGAAGATTACCCACATGCTGTCCAGATCTTCAATCATTCCTACTTTTCAGCGGCTTCGTTTAAGAGAAGCGCCATGGGCCAAGCAAGAGTCATATATCACGGCAGCCAATATAAATAAAATTTGCCTGCTCCACTAACGGGCTGGGGTCGCCCAAGAGCCTCCCCCAAAGAAAGTCAACAGGCGCTATAGGTAGCACGCAAAACAAATAAAGGTCACACTTTGCAGGGACGAAAAAACAACTTCTCAAGACAGGAGGTTGTGATGAAATATGAAAACTAAGAGAAAACGATAAGGGAACGAACTTTTTTGTAAGCACACCGCACACATGTAAATGTTTGAACTCGCCCTCAAAAAAATAGTTTAAGAGTATACCTCATTACATTATTAAAGTACACGTAAGGGAAGCTGTACTATCCATCACTCATTCAAAATCGTTTCCTCGTATCGCCTTATTACCCAAGACTGAGATCGAAGCTTTCAATAGCATAGTCTGAAACCCCAGCATCTCGACACTGACGTCAGCATAGTCAAAAGCGCAACAAAACAGCGAAATGAGTGAGAATAACCAAATACCAAGCATCATGACAGTTAGCATCATCCCTTCACGTTATGCCAACATGGTGAAAGATAACGCTGCTTAGGTGGGTCAGGTGGAGGTGAGACAAGAGGAAAGCGAGGGTCTGAAAGACAACATGATTAAGGGAGGAGAGAAAAATGGAAACATAGAAACTTGGAATGACAGGAAACATAAAGCTTATTGGCTAATTACGAGATTGCCTGCTGTAAAGACGTGATATGCCTAACAGTCACTTGGTGCGTGCAGAACAGTTCAAGGCACACACACAGACACACACACATACACACAGTTTAATATAGGAGCGAGGAGAGAATGTTTAAAAAAAGGAAGAGGGGGAAAAGCCAGGAGGGAGAAGTTGATAAAGGGGAAAGGTTAGGAAAGGATTGTAAAATGAAGACATAAGGGAGAGAGGGCATAGCAAAAGCCACAAAAGGTTAATGACGGAAGAAACATGACATGAAGAAGGAAAGTTTAGAGGCAAATGTTACAGGTAAGGCAAGGAACAAAAGAGGTAAAGGATAGCTAGAATTTAGTAATGAACCAAGTATCTGTAAAAAAAAAAAAAAAAAATGACAAGCAAAAGAATCAGAAGTGAGGTTGGCAAGAAGAAGGATAATGTCATCTAAAACAAAGTAAACTAGACAAAGTTGTAACATTTTGAAGAACGGGAAGGAAAGAAATGTTCAAGGTTAAACACACACACACACACACACACACACACACACACACACACACACACAAACTCAAACACACACACACACACACACACACACACACACACACACACACACACACACACACACAGTCCGTAGCGCAACTGGTAGAGCGCTGCGCTGCCAGGCTTCACGGTCTGACAGGGCGGCGGTTCGAGACCGCTCAGCCCGGATTCTCTCCGCTGACTAAGAGTAGTTACTGTTCCACCTTGAGCAAGGGGGATGGGATGTGTGGTGTGTGAGGTCCTGGCAGTACCCATAGATCGACGATAAAGCGCACTTGCTCATGTCAGGAGGGTACCTGCTGGCGATTACGAGTCCAACACGTGATCAGGCCGTGGTGAACTACACACACACACACACACACACACACACACACACACACACACACACACACACACACACACACACACACACACACACACACACACACACACATCTATAAATTTAGGATATATATATATATATATATATATATATATATATATATATATATATATATATATAATATTTTTTTTTTTTTAGAATAAAGGAGACAGCTCAAGGGCACAAAAAAGAAAACAATAATAAAGAAAAAAAGCCCCCTACTCGCTGCTCCTAAAAAGAATCCAAAGGGGTGGCCGAAAGAGGGGTCAATTTCGAGAGGAGAGGTGTCCTGATACCCTCCTCTGGAAAGAGTTCAAGTCGTTGGCAGGAGGAAATACAAAGGAAGGAAGATTGTTCCAGAGTTTACCAGCGTGAGGGATGAAAGAGTGAAGATGCTGGTTAACTCTTGCGTAAGGGGTTTGGACAGTAAAGGGGTGAGCTTTAGTAGAACGTCGTGTGCAGCGTGGCCGCGGGAGGGGGAGAGGCATGCAGTTAGCAAGTTCAGAAGAGCAGCCAGCGTGAAAATAACGATAAAAGATAGAAAGAGAGGCAACATGGCGGCGGAATTTAAGAGGTAGAAGACTATCAGTAAGAGGAGTAGAGCTGATGAGACGAAGAGCCTTAGACTCCACTCTGTCCAAGAGAGCTGTGTGAATGGAGCCCCCCCACACGTGAGAGGCATACTCCATACGAGGGCGGACAAGGCCCTTGTATATGGATAGCAACTGTGCTGAGGAGAAGAACTGGCGGAGACGATACAGAACGCCCAACCTCGAGGAAGCTGATTTAGTGAGAAGGGAGATGTGAAGTTTCCAGCTAAGATTTTGAGTTAAGGATAGACCGAGGATGTTTAGTGTTGAAGATGGAGACAGCTGAGTGTTATCAAAGAATACGGGATAGGTGTTTGGAAGATTGTATGGAGTTGATAGGCGGAGAAATTGGGTTTTTGAGTCATTGAAGAACACAAGGTTCCTTTTACCCCAATCGGAAATGATAGTAAGGTCTGAGGTTAAGCGTTCTGCAGCCTCCAGCCTGGAGTCATGTAATTCCTGTTGAGAGGATTTTCTGTTGAAAGAAGTTGAATAATGCAGAGTAGAGTCATCAGCTTATGAGTGGATAGGACAGTTTGTTATGGAAAGAAGATCATTGATGAATAATAGGAAGAGAGTGGGTGATAGAACAGAGCCCTGTGGAACACCACTGTTGATAGGTTTAGGGGAAGAACAGTGACCGTCTACCACGGCAGAGATAGAACGGCTGGAAAGGAAACTGGAGATAAAGGAACAAAGAGATTGATAGAATCCGAAAGAGGGCAGTTTAGAAAGCAAAGACTTGTGCCAGACTTTATCGAAGGCTTTCGATATGTCTAGCGCAACTGAGAAAGTTTCACCAAAACTGCTAAGAGAGGATGACCAAGAATGAGTTAAGAGAGCAAGAAGATCGCCAGTAGAACGCCCCTTGCGGAGCCCATACTGGCGATCAGATAGAAGGTTAGAAGTGGAAAGGTGTTTTTTAATCTCCGGTTAAGGATTGATTCAAAAGCTTTAGATAGACCGGAAAGTAAAGCTATAGGGCGGTAGTTTGAGGGATTGGAACGATCGCCCTTCTTAGGCATAAGCTGTACGAAGGCGTACTTCCAGCAGGAAAGAAAGGTAGATGTTGATAGGCAGAGACGAAAGAGTTTGACCAGGCAGGGTGTCAGCACGGAAGCACAGTTTTTAAGGACAATAGGAGGCACTCCATCAGGTCCATAAGCCTTCTGAGAGTTGAGGCCAGAGAGGGCATAGAAAACATCATTCTTAAGAATCTTAATAACAGGCATGAAGGAGTCAGAAGGAGGAATGTGCCCAGAATCGTCCAGAGTGGAGTTGTTACAGAAAGTTTGAGTGAAGAGTTCAGCCTTAGAGATAGATGAGACGGCAGTGCTGCCGTCTGGGTTAAGAAGAGGTGGGAAAGAGGAAGAAGTGAAATTGGAGGATATATTTTTGTGTAAGTACCAGAAGTCTCTGGAAGAATTAAAGAAAGCTAGGTGTTGACATTTGCTACGGATAAAGGAGTTTTTGGTAAGTCGAAGAATAGAGTTGGCGCGATTCCAGGCAGAAATGTAAAGATCATGGTTAGCGGGAGTTTGAAGGCTCTTGTACCTTTTGTGAGCTGCCTCTCTTATCTTTGACAGCATGAGAACAACCGTGATTAAACCAAGGCTCTTTAGCATGGGGAGTAGAGAAAGTACGTGGAATGTATGCCTCCATTCCAGAGACAATCACCTCTGTGATGCGCTGGGCACACACAGAGGGGTCTCGCTCCTGGAAGCAATAATCATTCCACGGGAAATCGGAAAAGTACATCCTCAGGTCGTCCCACCGAGCTGAAGCAAAACGCCAGAAGCATCGCCTCTTCGGTGGGTCCAGAGGGTGTACAGGAGCGATAGGACAGGATACAGAAATAAGTACTACTACTACTACTACTAATAATAATAATAATAATAATAATAATAATAATAATAATAATAATAATAATACAACTACTACAACAACAACAACAACAACTACTACTACTACTACTACTACTACTGCTACTACTACTATTACTACTACTACTACTACTATTACTACTACTACTACTACTTCTACTACTACTTATAATATTAATCGTAATATTAATAATTATGATAATAATAATAATGATAATAATAATAACAATAATAATAATAATAATAATAATAATAATAATAATAATAATAATAATAATAATGTTACTACTACTACTGCCATTACTACTACTACTACTACTACTACTACTACTACTACTACTACTACTTTTTCTACGGTCTCCATCCATTAGAGTTGCGTTGTGAGAGGTATCTTTTCTCATATCCTTTCACAAAGCAATTCATTGGCCACAGCCCACCAATGAATGTGGCCGACAACCATCTTTATTTAATATTACAAACATTATTAAACACATCGCTCTTAAGCTAACAAACACACACAGAGGGTTCTCTCTCCTGGAATCATCAATCATTCCACTGGAAATCGAAAAAGTACATACTCAGATCGTCCCACCGAGCTGAAGCAAAATGCCAGAAGCATCGCCTCTTCGGTGGGTCCATAGGATGTACAGGAGCGATAGGACAGGATACAGAAATAAGGTTGTGATCGGAGGAGCCCAACGGAGAGAACAGTTTGACAGAGTAAGCAGAAGGGTTAGCGGTAAGGAAGAGTCTAGTATGTTGGGCCTGTCTCCAAGACGGTCGGGAATACGTGTAGGGTGCTGAACCAACTGCTCTAGATCGTGGAGGAGAGCAAAGTTGTAGGCTTGTTCACCAGGCTGGTCAGTGAAAGAGGATGAAAGTCAAAGCTGGTGGTGAACATTGAAATCTCCCAAAATGGAGATTTCAGCAAAGGAAGAGTGGGTCAAGATGTGTTCCATTTTAAAGTTCAAATAGTCATAAATTTTTACATAGTTAGTAGAGTTAGATGAGAGATAAACAGCACAGATGTATTTAGTAATAGAATGACAATGAAGTCTTAGCCAGATGGTGGAAAATTCAGAAGAGTCAAGGTCGTGGGCACGAGAGCAAGTGATGTCTGTAATGTGTATATATTATAATGTACATGTGAGTGTGTGACTGTGTGTCTAAGCACAGGCTCAGTGCCTTTGCCAGGATGTTATGGAACACGTCAGAGCTGATGGCCGTGGGAACACATGCTTGGCTGATACTAAATCAGCAATTGATGACAAATCATCGCCAATCATCAACCGGAAGCCCCAGCCTTCCGGACGAACTACAAGCAAATAAAACGAGCGAACAACGCGAAGACGGGAAAGAAGACGAGAGAAGACAGCGGGTAGCGGGCGGGCGAGTGGTGCTCGGCCGCCCCGGGCACGTTGGTGTAGCTGGCTCTCAAATCGTGCGACTCGCTCACTTAAACTGTAAACTTTGTGTACAACTGTTAATATAGTTAAAATACATTTTGTATTTGTATTGACCCTGTGAGAGAGAGAACTAAAGTGAACTAAAGTGAACTTATAACGCCTACCGCTCGGCCAACTAAAAGGCTATTGTGTTATCTCACCTACTACAATCAACTTGTGAAAGCAGGCAACGGTACACCGGACCTGACGAGAGATAGCAGTTCGCGCCTTAAATATAACACTTAATACTAACCACGTTAAAAAGTAAAAACACTTAAAATCGGGTAACATGTCGTTGCGCATGTAGGCGCAACATCCAGCTTTGGATTGAAATTTAGGATAGAGATAGTTGGAGGGAACAGAGTTGAGATTGCTGTCAGTAGCCTCAGAAACCTGTGTTTCGGTGAGGAAGAGAAGGTGAGGTTTAGAGGAGGAGAGATGGTGTTCACTGAAAGAAAATTAGAACGAAGACAGCGAATGTTGCAGAAATTGATAAGAAAGAGGTTCCAGGAGTTATCAAGATACCTCTCAAGTCAGCAGCCAGAAGGGGAGTCCTCCCTATATATATATATATATATATATATATATATATATATATATATATATATATATATATATATATATATATATATATATATATTAGTCATGTATCGGATGTCCGCATCCGCATCCTCGGAACATCCGCATTATTTTTCAAATCCGCAGCCGCAGCCGCAGTTCTGATAAATGAAACATCTGCACCGCATCCGCATTTGTGATTAAGTAAATATCCGCATCCGTATCCGCATCACACAAACAATATGTGGCGGATATATTCTATACATTACAGAGATTGATTGATTGATAGTTTATTGTTGCAAGTAAACAACAAAGGAGAAGGGAGGAGCATGCCATCCCAACCCCCAGGCAGTAAAGAGTGTGATTATACAACTAAGGATACATGTGGAAGTAGCACCAGGAAACTAAAAAAAAACAATGGTAGGGGACCAGTACTAAATAATAATAATAATAATAATAATAATAATAATAATAATAATAATAATAATAATAATAATAAAAATTATAAAAATAAAGGCCTTGATTTAGTCAAGGGAGCAGACATAAGGGACTGAACATATGAACTACAATCTAGGGGCAAATGCAGGATACTCACTAAGCGCAGCTGAGAGAACATTATTGCTAATGAACCAGCCCACCAGCTCAGGCAGGTCCCAGTGGCCCTGTGGGCGGTAGGCATTAATAGCAGAACATTGCAGGACATAGTGTTCAAGCGTGTGACCCCCTGGCCTGGCACACAAGCGGCAAAGTACAGGGTCAGCCCCACTGACCTCCCAGTAATATCTGTAGCCCAGCCTCAGCCGCATCACCACCAGATTATAGGATGCACTAAGCCTACCATAAGTGTGGGTGCAGATACTTGATACCTGGGCATAGTGAATGCTGGAGGGACTACCATCCTGACACCCCAAGGCAAGCTGATTGGTAACAGACTCACTAACAAGGGATCTAAGTCTATTCTTAACATAATTATAGGTGTACTCAACACCTGGGTGTACATTGAGATCATCAGAGGCAGCACGAGCAAGTCTGTCTGCCTTTTCATTATGGGGCAGCCCAACATGGGAGGGCACCCAGATGAAGTGTGCAGTAGCGCCACAGCGCTCAAGCAGGCTAAGGGCACTAAGCCACTTATTGACTCTATCACAGTCAGAAGGGGAGGAAGACAGAAGTGCATACAAGGAACATTGACTATCAACAAACAGGTACACAGCTTTCCCGAGAGCTACAGTGATATGGAGGGCTTCATATATGGCATAGAGTTCTGCCCTTGTGGAAGACAGATGATCAGGAAGCCTCCTAGAAACCTCTGTGTCAGTGTATTCAGAGGGGGTGGCGTAGTCCCTAACAAATAATCCACAACCAGTCTTGGTGCCATTGACAGATCCATCACAAAACACATGGACGGCCCGGGTGAGGGGATATGCAGACAATTTGGTCAGAAAATGGTCCTGCAGGACTTGAGGAAGCCAAGAATCTTTAGGTTTATCCAATTTTTCTATATCAACACTGACTCTATGAGGTTTCCAAGAGGTATAACAAGGGCTGCTAATGAGGGCAAGACACGGTTCAAGGACACCAAGGTCAGATAAGAACTTGTGAAGCTTTCTAAGGTACGATTTGGCTGGAATGTTAGGGGTGGGCTGAAAGTTAACAAGAGCCTGCCTAAGCTGAGTGTCCCCATGACAAATCATGCGGCAGACTGTGCGGCAAGTAATTTCCTGGATTCTGCAGACAACACTGGGCAGTTTCAACTCACCTCGGAGGATTTCAAGCTTTGCCGTCCTGGGACAACCCAAAATGATCCGCATTGCCTCATTTTGTATGAGCTTCAAGGGCTTCAGTTGAGAAGGGCTACAACGCACCAGAACTGGTGTAGCATAATCAATCAGAGACCGGATGACAGAGAGATAGAACATCCTGAGAATGGGAATTCCTGCTCCAAGACCCCTGTTTGCTAATACACGTAACGGGGCAAGGCGAGGTAGCCAGAGATTGCGTACATAGTCAACGCAATGGGCAAGAGTTTGTTGGCAAGAAAGTATAACAGGATCCTTAGCATAAGGGGAGGAGCAAAGAGTGACGGCATGTACCCTAGGAGCCCTATAAGATGGGGACACAAAACCTTCAATAACTGCAACAAGGCCCTGATACAAGGAATTAACATCAGAAAAGGTGGCCTTGGCGACAGTGTGCCAAGACGCAACACATGAAACAAGCCTTGGCACTCGGGCAGCAGGAACAGTAAACCTCTTCCTAGGTGTAATAGGCACAAAATACCAAGGGAGAGTAGTTTTCAGAGCAAAGTGGTCGCTGAGTAAAGTAGGCAACAAGCAAGTCTCAATAGAGCACGGGGGCATGTTGGACAGGGCTACATAGTCTAACTTGCCACTTTGAGTGTGTGTAGAGACACTGTCACTTGTGAGCGTTACATTATCTGTGGCGTCAAGAAAAGCTTTCCAACGAACCCCGTTTACATTGGTGGTCAAGTGACTGCCTAGGTCCTTATGACGAGCATTGAGATCCCCCATTAGCAATGAAGCAACCCGGGAGGTTGTCAGCACGAAAGGCACAAGCATGAACATACAAATTTATACAATACAGGGGACCATTAGGAACATGCAGACACACAATAAGAAACTCCATACCCCCCGTAACCCCCATCTCATGAAAAGTAACAGGAAGTCCATGTTTGACATATGTTGCTAACCCTCTACTGCTTCCATTTCCAGGTCCTAGAGAGTGATTCACATAACCTCTCAACTGTGGCTCCTCGGGCCCGACCTCTTGTAGGGCAATGACGTCGGGTTTCTGCGTTGTAACATATGAGTGGAGATCAGTGAACCGGGCACGCAGCCCGTTAATGTTCCAGGTCAGGAAGCGATAGGTCGTGCAGGCCATTACGAGGTCAAGGAGATATCTAGGGGCTGCTGCTGAGCGCCATCCATTCTTGCCCGATACCGAAGTCTCCAGCGAGTCCAGCCGAGAGTAGACTGCGGTCAGGCCAGAGTCACCCACAATCTGGGCACCGCTGCCGGAGGTGTGCGAAGCTACATGGGTTCCCGTAGCCTGCACAGGAGGAACTGAACTGAGAGGAGTACTGGCTGTTGCCTGAGGCTGGGGATCGGCCGCCGGCGAGAACGGCAGAGAAGAGGACCCTCCAGCGTCAGCAGTCACAGGAGCCGGGCCAGGAGGAGGACATGGAGCAGGGGGAACAGGGCGAGCTTCCACAGCAGTGAGGCGCACAGAAACTTGAGCCAGGACAACTGAGAGGTTGGCTATTTCCTTTTGTAGGGAAAGCAGAATACTACTAGAGAGGTCAGCAGCAGAAGCGGAGACTAGTGGACCCCCAGCGGGGACTGCACGGGCAGGTGAGGACTCACTGACAGTGCCAGCGGAGGGTTGTCGAGGTCCAGAGCTTGGTAAAGGAGTTTCCCAGGCATTATGGGCAGGGGGCGGTGCAGGGTGGTAGGCTGCAGGAGGGACAGTTTGATGGGTGTAGGGGTCCGACTGCTCCCGAAGGGGGCTGAAGAAGGGGGCAGGTTTCACAGGACACGCCCTGGAGTGGGCATTATGAGGGCCACCACAATTGCAGCACCGAGGAGGAATGGAGGCACCGTCCTGGATACGTTTCCGACACTCCTCCGATAGGTGGTGGCCAGCACAGAACCGACACCGAGGCAAGGATCTACACTTCCAGTCCTTATGACCCCAGCGACTGCAATGGTGGCAGAGGCCAGGCTCATGTCGGTAAGGAGTGACCCGCTTCCTGCCCAGGCCACATATCCACACTTCATCAGGAATGTCACCCTGCACTGAACCAAGTAGTTGTGGACGCGCCTCCTGTCCCACAAACCGCCTCTTCAGTGACAGAAAGCCCGGAGGAGTGGCTAAGCAGTTCACCGACACATAGGTGGGCACACCATGACTTCTTGGTGACCCTTCCAACGGGACCAGGACCTCTCCCAGAAAGCCCTGCGTCACAATCTGGTCGTACACTGGCCCAGTATCCAGCGTGATGTAAGGAACGTTCCTACCCTCCTTGAACAGCGGGTTGGCCTCTGGGTGCTGTTGGAGGAGTCCCATGAACCACAGGTGCTTGGCAGCCGTCGTGTTCTGACCTGTGGTGAGGGGCCACAACAAACTGCGCCGTGTCTTGGGCACCTGTCCCTGTGTAGCAGTAACACCCGCAGCTGCTGATACATCCATACTGTGACCCTCTTCCGGGGCAGGAGGGACGAGAGCCGCTTCTGCCGGACCGGGAGGACTCAGCTGAGGCACGGGCGGCGAGGAGGGTGACTCCGAGCGTGACTTTTTTTCCATGGTGTCGGGCGATGGCGAGGAGGTGGAGGAGGCGTCACTGGTTGTACTACCGGCTTGACTGTTGGCAGGACTCCGTGAACGGTCTCTGGGCTCATTCCCAGGAAGGGAGGAAGCACGCTCCCGCCGGAGAAGCTGCCTGGACCGAGCAAGGCGACGTTTTTTGGCTTTGCTTGTCATAACAAAGTCAGCGTGGGGGACGGGAGCGTAAACCAAGCAACCCGCATGCGGGCAGCAGGAGAACTTACTTGTAATATATAATAATTGAAATGATGCATTCAGGCCTTGATATACAGACTACTTCATACAGTCTTTTCTTTTCTTTCTACTCAAAGATTTATACAGCTGGAAATCAGTAATGTCGATCTAGTAAAATTCTAGTTTAACGCCGTCACAAATTGCTAGAAACGCCGCTTGCGATTTAAAAAAAAGTTAGTGGGGCCTCGGGGCGCCTTGTGGGAGAACGTAACGTGTTGACATTTCACGGGTAACTGCCTCATAATTAGGTTAGGCTTTCCCATGCTATTATATGCTAAAACATCATTGTAGTCGGATGGTTTCCTGTGCACAACCGGACTGTCTCTTATCTGCTTCACTATAAACCGTTTTTGTGCATAAATAAGCAGGGTGGTCTAGTCTCTCATAGCCATTTTCAAACAGTGCGCCGCTAGGTGATACACAGGTCAGCCAACCTACTAGGGCGGGAGCTACCAACCTTTGCGAATCGTCCGCAATTCTGTGGTATGCTGGGTACCGACCGTGGTTGTCTAGCTAACAACACACTGCTAGGTGTGCGAGTGTTTAAGAAATCGAAACATATAACTTTCGGAGGCTAGCACACCATAGTGGTGTGTTGACCTACGAAACGAAATTTTAGAAGTTTAAGAAAACGGGGGATCCTCAAACGGCTTCTGGGGCTTCATAGATGGACTAGCTCATCCCTGGCCTTCACCGGACACGGGATGAACTGTCTGACAGTTCTGCTTCGCCACACCGCGTATAGTACGAGGAGTAGAGTGGAACAATCTGTTAACTCCATCATCACCTCCGTCCGACAGAGCTTGGCCTATGTATGTGTGGATCTATGCGGCGGGAGTGGCTGGACCTTCTCAATGTTCGTGTAGATTGTGCAAAAGTGTGCCGTGCACACGCGGTGGCTGAGTCGTCGTTAAACGGCCTCGTGTTCAGGAGGACGCAGTTCAATCTCCCCCGGTACCACCAAGCTGGGATTTTCGCCGCCCCGTGGCTTGGCAAAAACCCCCCACATGCTGCACAGAGACACCCATCAACCGGACTCTAGAGATCTAAATGAAAGATGAGCTCTGGAGAGCAGCAGCAAGAAATGATACCGCACTGGCGCCACTATAAACACTCCTGAACCGGCTGGGGGCTGGGCCGACCATCAGACCGAAGAGAAAGAAGCCTTGGACCGGATCCACATCCGGAAGAGCTCACGCGCGCGCAAGCAGCAAACATGTAAAAAAAAACACGCATATATAATTATAAGGTATCAATCATTTAAGCGTTATGTATATCTTTCGATCTCGTTCGTTTTCTTGTCCTGTTTTTATATATGCCGCTGGGCGAAATAAAACTATTATTCAGGGCCGGATTATCCTATACGCTAGTACGCCATGGCGTAGGGCCCCAAGCACTGAGGGGCCCACAAAACCTAATAGACCCGACCCATAATTGGGCCCCCACATAATGGAAATCCCGGAAATGCCTGTAGCCTCAGGGAGGTCAGTATGCTTCGTTGGATTGTTGATCGAAAAAAAACATTATAAAAATAAATAAATAGATAAAATAAAATAGCGAAAACTTGTTTGTGTTGGCAACACAAGTCAACAGCTAGTGCTTGCAATTTCTTTGAACTTGTGCAGGAATTATATGCATATTCAGTTGGATCAACAAATCGCTGGAATTTAGTAACAAAGGAATTGTCACCTAATGAAAATGGTAGAATTCTAACCCTAAAAACATTATCTTCCACACTTTGGCATTCTGAATCAGTGAAAGCACTGCACTTAAACTACCCAAGCATCTATGGTATGTTAAATGAAATTGCAGACAATGAGGAACTAAAAGGAGATGCTCGACTTGCTGCATCAGTTTTTGCGGAGAATATGTGCCTTCTTGAAAATGCATTTGTGTGTGTTCTTTGGAACAAGATCCTCCAGCACTCAGAAAGCTAGTACTCTTCTCCAAAGCACAAATATTGATATCAACATGGCTGTATCATTGTTTCTATCACTTGAAAGTTTTGTTGCTGAGCTTCGTGGTCAATTTGATGAACTGGAGAATGATGCAAAAAAATCTCATGGAAAATGTTCTGCAAGTATTTGTATCGGAAAAGGTACGGAAGAGAAGACGGCGGCGTCAAGCTGATGATTCTGCTGAACCTGATGCAGATCTTCAAGATGCACAAAAATTCCCTGTACAAAGTTTTGTTGTCATCATTGACAAGTTATATGCAAGTTTAGCTCAACGTCGCCAGGCTTATCACAAGATATCTGACGACTTTGCCTTTATCAAGTCACTGAGGGAGAATGACACTAAACAGCTGAGAGTTGATGTATCCAGCTTAGTGAAAAAATACATCAGTGACTTGGAATCCCACTGCGAGGATGAATTTGTAACATTCTCAGAATTTGTAACCCATTTGAAGATGGATCGTGATCCTCATGTCTTGTTAAAATACTTAAGGAAGAATCCAGTTGTAGAGTCAGCATTTGCCAATGTTTCAATTGCTCTGCGATTGTTCTTAACATTACCAGTCACAGTCTGCGAAGGTGAACGTTCATTTTCCAAACTGTCTTTGATCAAAAACAGATTTCGTTCAACAATGACTCAAAAACAGCTTTGTCTGTTATGTCAATTGAAAATGATATCACCTCCTCAATGACATTTGAAACCATAATTGAACGGTTTTCACAAGAGAAATCAAGAAAACGGGCATCGGTGTAGCTGCTATAGTTACCTATGTACATAAGTATGGTATGTATGCTGCTAATACAGAATATAAAGAAAATATAGATGATGACAATCAGTATTAAATATATTGTATCATTAATTCATTCTGATGTTTCAATAAAATATGAAATTGTCCAGATTTTGCCTAATTTATTCAGGGGAGGGCAGGGGCGGATACAGGGGGGGGGGGGGAGGGGGGGGCAGGGGGCCCGGGCCCCCCCAAAATCTCCGCCCCCCCCCCAGAAAATATCGAGTGTATGCGGATAGTGGGTACAGAACTGACTCACTTATAATGTGCTGCAACTGTAATACGAATGTGTCGTCGGCTGTAGGCATATGCAGGCGTGGATACGGTGGGGGGGAGCCAGATGACCCGGGCCCCCCAAAAAATTATTAGGATAACTAAATAGCTATTTGAGATACCCATGAATTTAGAAAACATAAAATATATTTAAGTTACCCCTAAAAAGCTAGAGAGCTGAAGAGCGAAGCCGGCCGCCGCTAGATAGCTCTGGACGCTGTCCTCCTAGTATACATCTTCCATTTAGCATTTCGTCGTGATTTGGTAGATCCTGAGAGTCTGGATAACCCAGAGCACCGTTTCGCCGTTCTTTGGCCGCCAGCTTTCCAAAACACTCGGCACACGGTCTCGCAAGCGAGGACAGGGCACAATGGCGTCCAAATTGTCGCTGTCGGGACTCCATCTATCAAGGGACTCTAAGTTAAACTTTAATAAATTCCTCCTCTATGGTTCCTTGGGCTTTACTATGCGGAGGTGGACGGGATGCTCAGGCAAGATTTATATTTTTTTCGGTGTCTGATGTAATTTTTCACTCTCCTGCAGGGCCAGGGCACAACGGGCACGTGCCCAGGGCCCCGCACTCTTATGGGCCCCGCACTCATCTAACAATCTATATACTCGTACAGGGCCGTAGTACGCCGTACCCAGGGGGGGGGACGACCCACCTCCATCTGCTAAAATGTCCACTTTCTGAGAGTCAAAACGAAAACTGGTACCTTTCTGTTGCATTTCTGGAGAACTCAGGATTTTTTTTTATTTATTTTCAGTATTTAAGTTACAGAATCGTATGTTGAATATTATAGAGCAAGATTTAATGGCCTAGGAAAAAATCTTTGTGACCTCATTCCTCACATTCAAATTGATGCCACCGCTGGGCTCCTTCTCATCGCCATACGTGATACCCGCTTTCTCGTTGGACTGGTTGTAGTGGAGTGTATATTGGCGCATACTCTCGAGCCGAGCCGAACTCTTCAGAGAAAAGATGGCGACCTGGTGTCAGCCTATGCCACGATTCGTGGCATCGAGACCATTTTTGCCAAGTTCAGAGCAGATACGGATAATTATTTCCACGACGTGTTCATGAAAGCGGGAGCTTTTGGTCGAGGTGGGGTCATCGCATGACACCATCCCTGTGCCACGACTCTGTGAACGACAGACCCAGCGATCAAATGTTCCGTGCGAGAATGCTGAGGAGTACTACCGCCGGGCGGTGTACATTCCGTTCGTGGACCACGTCTTGGCTGAGTTGAAGAGTCGGTTCGGCGACGACACAGTGCCTGTCGCACTTCAGCTCAAGCAACTCCTCAAAGGCCCCGAAACGGATGTTGCGGCTGTGCTTCAAGTGGCGAAGCTCTACGAGCTCGAAATCGAATCACTCACACTCGTGAAGGTGGAAGGGGAGCGCTGGGCATTATCTGTTCCGGTCTTCCAAACTATCAAAGAAGCCCAGGCACACGACAGCACCAGTATGTTCCCCAATCCCGCCATTCTCTTGAAAACTCTGTTGACGCTTCCACTCTCCAACGCGGAAGCCGAGAGGTCTTTCTCAGCATTGAAAAGGCTGAAAACCTATCTGAGGAGTACCGTCGGCCAAGAGCGCCTGATCGGACTTGCCCTCCTCTGTGTCCACTATGATATCCCCATTTCAGTCGAGAGAGTGATAAGCAAATTCGGCGAAAAAAACGCCGACTACTCTTTGCTTAGTGAGGCACTTGTTGAATACTTGGGAACTTGTAAATATATTTCTTTAGATCAGCCAAACTTTGCAAATGTGTTACCTCTATCCCATGTAAAGGAAGCCCTATAAGAATTCCTTTTTATCTTCAGCTGTGTTTACATATTAACTCTTTTTTGTAAAGGTTAGGTTTGTAATTTATATATGACCTGTATTATGATCACCATTGCTGCTTACATATCGAAATAAACGTTTAGTTTTCTTCGAATGCTCGTATGGTGATGATTTCTACCTGTTCAGATCTGCCTTTTCACTGGTCGGATGTACAATTTGAATTGTTTGTGTTATAGCTTGCCAGCTTAAATATTGATTGCACTTCATATATATATATATATATATATATATATATATATATATATATATATATATATATATATATATATATATATATATATATATATATATATATATATATATATATATATATATATATATATATATATATATATATATATATATATATATATACAAGAAAAAAATATTTGCCACATATACGTTGATTGCTCGGGAGCTGCGGATTTTAAGCAAAGAACCGCCATCACTATCCATTGGTCTTCACTGTTTTGAGGCTGTCGCTAACTTATGAAATTTTACCATCGGGCCCCCCCAAATTGTTTTTCTGGATCCGCCCCTTGGGGTGGGGGGGGAGGGGGCAAAACTATGGGTGGCGTAGGGCCCAATGCAAGCTTAATCCGGGCCTGCTATTATTGTTATTATTATTATTATTATTATTATTATTATTATTATTATTATTATTATTATAAGCGGCGAAAAAAAAAACGTAAAATAATACTGACGAACCTAATAAACGTAAGTATTTGTTTTTCTTATTGTGTATGCTGTCTGCACTTGGCGATGGACTACGGGGCACTGTGGCCGCCAGGTTGGCACTGGGGTCCTGTGGGGGGGCCATATTGTTATGGGTATAGGTAGAACTGCGCCAATCTCGCACAAGTAGACAATTTTTTTTTTTTTTAGTTTTCGGGGTGTTATGAAATAATCTGATAACTGTTTCTATCTCAAATCATTAAATGATTGACTTTTAAATGCCTGTTCTACACCCGCAGCAGCCCGCTACTGCGTCGCAAAAAAACTCTCAGAGAGAGATGTTCAACTTGCATACAGTTTCTAAATTTAACTCACAAAGATCCAATGTGGACAGACTAGAACAAAACCAGGCAAATGTGTGTGTGTGTATGTGTGTGTGTATTTTTTGTGTGTTTGTGTGTGTGTGTGTGTGTGTGTGTGTGTGTGTGTGTGTGTGTGTGTGTGTGTGTGTGTGTGTGTGTGTGTGTGTGTGTGTGTGTGTGTGTGTGTGTGTGTGTGTGTGTGTGTGTGTGTGTGTGTGTGTGTGTGTGTGTGTGTGAGTCAGCATGTCTTAGTGTAGTATATAGTTGTTTACTAATCTGTTAAAAATATGTCTGGCTACATTTCTATCTATCTGTTTGTCGTTCTCTAAAACTTTCTCGCGATCGGCCTCGCCAAGACAGGATGCCACGCCGGAAGAATAACTTCCTCTCATTTTGTGTTCGCCTCCTTTACTCCTCCATCCATCCATGTAGTTATCACTTTCTCCGTGTCTTTGTTTCTTTCAAACCACATTCTTTTTCTCCTTTCTCGATCATTTCTTTTCTTTCATTTTTCATTCGTTCTTCTTTTATCGCTCCTGATATCCAGTATCAGTGCATCGTGAAGGCTGGTTATTCGGTGTCTAAGTGTAATTCATCTTGGTTTGATCACTCATTGTTCTCGCGATCTCCAGTCAGTACCCTCACTGACATTATCTTGAAGAGCAGGTGACGTACCTTTGGGTACGTCAAGTACCCTACATCAAAGTCTATATATACCAAGTCAAGTCATACGCAGGTTTGTGGAAGGAGACACGGCAGAGGCGTGGCTTATGCGTGACGTTGCTTGGAGCCAAACTAGAGAATGTAGAAACAGAGATTTAGAGAAAACGAAGAAAGGCGGACTAATTTAAATCAATCACTTCAGCATGCCCTCCCTCACACCCCACACTGCCGTTTGTAGGCATTGGAATTACAGTCACGCAATAGCACAATAAAAAGGAATATTTTTTTCATCAGTGGCTTGCCTGACCGCGCTGTGAAAGAAAGCAAGCATGCACATCCAAAGTGCACACACGGCCGCAACTTTTGTCACCCCTGAACTGGCGGGTATTTTTTTTACCTTCAAGTGACGTCATCCCGCTGCTCCGCCCCCAAACCGCCCCCTGCGCGTACCAATTGCAGTTTTGAAGCAGAGTGACTTGACTTGGTATATATAGACTTAAGCCCCGTTCACACTGCGCCGACTCTGGGCCACGACAACCCAGCGACTTTTCCATTTGACAAGTTGGTTCCCACGCTCCAAGAAGGGGGGGAGGTTTTATTGGGGTCTTGGTGTCTTGCCGACTGTCTGGGACATTCGGCCAACTAGTTCCCAGAATGTCGTGCTAACCCTCACGACTCTAGACTCCCGTCACGACGTCGGCGCAGCATTCGGCAAGTCTCAAGACCTTTTTCAAGACATGCCCGACCCTTTCACATCAACACTTAAGACCTCGTGTACCCTAGAATCGTGGGTAGTCGTGGTCCAGAGTCGGCACAGTGTGAACGGGGCTTTAGCCCTACACCACACCCACTCTCACCATGGAAGCGGGACACTACTCTCGACTGACACCTGCAGTATCCATTCACCGCTGGGTGGACAGGGGGCACGTTTTCGTTTTCTTATATTATTATACACCAGAGGAACCAATCATAGCTAAAAATACGTGAATAAACGTGCAAAACTACTTCCCCAAAATGAAAAGAGAAAGAGAATCCGAAAAGATTCTAAAAAAATGGATCCAGATGTCTTCACACTCTTGAAAGTTTAAATTTAAAAAAAAGTCAAAATACAGACGAAAGAAGACTATCCCATAGTTTACTTGGGGAAGTTATGAAAAAGGAAGATGATAGTTAACTTTTGCATAAAGGATTTGGACATGATAGACGTGAGCTAGACTATATTGTCTTCTGCAGCAAATTGTCGACGTCAGTTCAGGTTTTACGTTCACCATTATTTTTTCTTTTTTCATCATTTTGCATTCACCTTTTTTTTTTTTTTTTAACCCGAGCTTCAGTCACGGAAACTCGACCTTCTGTTTGCTTCTTCACGTCAGTTTAGTTTTTTTTTCTTCCTCGTAAATGGATATTCTTACACTCTTTTTTGTTTTGTTTTTCTTTGAGCTGCACGTGTGGGAAAAGCATTCAGTTAGCAAGTTTAGAACAAATAGTATAAAAATTACAGTAAAAGATAATAGAAGTGAAACCTGGCGGCGAAATTTAACAAATAGAAGATAGTCATCAAATAGAGGGGATATGGTAGAACAAAAATCCTTTAGCTCTGCTCTGTCCAATAGGGCTGCGTGCGCGGAGCACCAAATAGGAGATGCAAACTCCATACAAGGGCGGACAGAGAGATTTTAGGGTCGTATTATAAGACATTTCGCCGCCCAAGAACACCTATTTGACAAGGCTTTCGTAGGAGTTGTGGGCATTTCCAGGAGTAGTTTTATGACCCTGGTGGTAGTTTGACCATTCCTCTGTACCATGAACCTGAAGTAACACTCATTAGAACTCAACTGACCCCCTCTTTGACCTTCAGAAATAGATGATGTGAGAAGCGAAAGTTTCTTGTAATACCAACCTAAAGACGAAAATAATTGCTGAGGACGATACAGTACGCCTAGCTCATAACCAAAGTCCCCACCACACAGTACACACGGAACATGCACCATCTCTAAATCTATCAGAATTCAATATATATTTCGTTCAAATTCTTGTCTCAAAGTCCCTACCTGAAAAGAGGACCATAAACGCCGTATTACTAAACATTTCGTCGTCCAAGTTCACATATTTGACAACGCTTTCGTAGGAGTTTTTGGGCATTCCAGGAGTAGTTTTATGAGTCTGGTGGTAGTTTGACCCTTCTTCTGTACCGTGAACCTAAAGAAACACTCATTAGAATCCGATTGACACCTTTTTGACCTTTAGAAATAACTGATGTGAGAACCGAAAGTGTCTTGTAATACCGGCCTAAATGTATCCAATGCTGTCCCTGGTCGGACTTTTCCGGTGATGAAAACCTAAAAACTAAGTCTATATACACCAAGTCAAGTCATATGCAGGTTTGTGGGAGGAGACACGGAAAGGGGTGGTTTATGCGTGACACTGCTTGGAGCCAAATTAGAGAATGTAGAGACAGGGATTTAGAGAAAACGAAGAAAGGCGGACTAGTTTAAATCAATCACTTCATCATGCCCTCCCTCACACCCCACACCGCCGTTTGTAGGCAATGGAATTACAGTCACGCAATAGCACAATAAAAAGACATATTTTTTCGTCAGTGGCATGCCTGAACGTGCTGTGAAAGGAGGCGAAAATGCACATCCAGAGTGCACATACGGCCCCAACTTTAGTCACCCCTGAGCTGGCGGGTATTTATTATTTTAGCTTCAAGTGACGTCATCCCGCTGCTCTGCCCCAAAACTGCCTCCTGCGTCGCAGTTTTGAAGCAGAGTGACTTGACTTGGTATATACAGACAACTCTTCTACGTAACTCTCTTCTCATCAGCTTATGCAACATTCGCGGTCTTCACTCTAATTTACATTCTGCGGATCACCATCACTACTCCTCTAAATTTCACCTTCTCTTCAAACCGAAACACAGGTGTCTGAGGCTACTGGCAGTAATTTCTATTATCTTTCCTTCTACCATCTCTGTCCTAAATTTCAATTCAGACCTGAATGCTGAGGCTATATATGCAACAATAGCACTTGCTTTCCTGCCCACAACCTTGATTCTTCAGAATTTTCCATCATCTAGCTTAGACTTAATTGTCATTGTATTACTTAAGAACCACCCTTATGAAGAGCGGCTGAGAAGACTTAACATTCCCAAGCTGGAAGATAGGAGAGAGAGAGGGGACTTGATCGACGTCTTCAAAATAATAAGTGACATGGAAAACAGTGACAAACACAAACTCTTCCAAACCACAAACACAACACGAAGTGGCCACTCCAAACAAATATACAAACAGAGATGCAACAAAACACAAACACAACACACTTATACACACAGAGGTGTAAATACATGGAACTCACTACCAGAACACATAGTTAATGCTATATCCACAACATCATTCAAGAACAAATGTGACAAACATAAAACACAGATGATTATGGAGGTTTGCAACAGGATCTATGTAGATCATAAGTTAATCCCGTGGATTTTATTGATAAGTCTTATTGGTAAGTCTAAAAACATGAAATTTTCGGAATCATTTATCGGCATGTGTGAGACCAGGGTTTTGTCCACTTCTCATGCAAGGAGTTGGGTTTTGTCCACTGGGATTTTGTCCGATCACCGTAAATAACGATTAATGTAACTTTCCTGTTTTACTCTGCTACCTAAACCGCTTCTGCCAAACTATATCCATGCGACATACACCATTCCTCACAAATAAGTAATTTTTCACGGCATATAATACATAATTAAGGCAAGCAATTTTTTGTTTGTGTTTTTTATGCGTCCTTGAGCTGCCTCTTTTACTGTATATATAAAAAAACAAAAAAAAACACACACAAAAAAGAGAAATATATTACAACATGACCTTCAGGACCATCACGACACACCCACGCACCGCCGCACGTACACCGCCTCGTTTCCTGTTTCTTATCCGTCGAGTGATTTCATGCTTAAGCAACGACTCCTTATATGCGTTGTTTCTTTCTTTTACAAAGCGGTGCGCATTTTTTAACTTTTCTTTTCACTTTTTTTTTCGTCTATGCCTATAGCGCCGGTAGGCTTGCTTGAGGGGCCTGGATGGTATTCGGCCACAGCCCGTCATGGCGCAGGCAAGTGTTTATAGTGGCGCCATCTTCTCTTGCCTCATCTCCTCAGAATGTTGCACCTCATAATCTACATCATCTTGCAGATAGGGTAAATTTGCATATCACTGAAGCTATATTTAACAAACATTGTGTTAATTGAAACATATGAACATACTGAACGCTTTTTTTTTTTATCTAATAACTTGATGTTTTTATGTGAATCCGCTAATCTTCGAAGAATTAAAGCGACGAATGTTAATTTTCTATTTGCACTACATCGTATGAATTTATTAGATATAGTACTTAGCGGTATCTTTTGATATAATGAACTTTAATATATGATGACTTAGTGTTACTTCTCATATGCTCATTCAAAAGAGGATTTAAGATCATTCATTATCTCGTTTTCAGTCGCATAATTTTTTTTTATAAAACAAAGACTGCCCAAAGCAGCCCAAAGGCAAAGAAAAAAAAGCCATACTTAAGCCCCGTCCACACTGTGCCGGCTCTGGGCCACGACTACCCACGACTAGAGAGCCCCGTTCACACTGTTTCGACTCTGGGCCAAGACAACCCAGCGACTTCTGCATTTGACAAGTCGGCTCCCACGCTCCAAGAATGTTTTGGCGTCTTGGTGTCGGCTACCATGATTGCCGACTGTCTGGGTCATTCGGCCAACTAGTCTCAAGACGAGTCTCAACGGTCAGTTTTTGAAATGGCGCCATGTTTATGACAACCACGAATCTGCCGACCGATTGGCCGACAGTCTTGACGGTCTTGACGACAGTCTTCCAGATTGTCTGTCAACTGGTTGGCCGACTAGCTGACCGACAGTTGCCAAGGGGTTGGCCGACGGTCTTCCTGACCGTCTTCGCAACTGTCTCGGCGACTGTCTTGGCGGCAGCCTTGCCGTCCCTTAAAATACGGAATCGCTCTGTATTCGAGAATGAAATGTATCGTTCCGTTTTGAACCAATAGGAACGGCATTTGTTCCGTACAGTATTTTATTATCTGAATGGTCAAGCTGATAAAATTCAGTATTTTAAAATTGTAGTGAGCGCATTTTTCGGTTAATCACCAAACCAGCCTGTAAAATTTGTCAAAGGTTCGTCCTAAAATACGTATAAAATACGCGACGTAACTTCCCTCCTCCCTCCCTCTTGCCTCCGCCAGCAGCGTGCTGCGGCTGTCACTCATTGCATGCTCGAGAAATTTTAGGGTTGCCACCCGTTCCTTTAATATGGATCCATTCCGTATTGGAGAGTGAGATGTTGCATTCCACATTTTTCTGACCTCAGGGTGGCAACCCTAGTTGTCATTCAACACAAGAGAGATCGAGGCAAAAGGAGTACGTGCATGCGTACTGTGCGGCTCCCAAGTTTGTGCCAGCGAAACGTAACCATGCCCAGTTGTTATTGTGCTCGTGATTGCAAATTAAATGTATAAATTTCTTGATGGCGGCAGTTTTAGCCAATATTTCTGAGCCGACAGTCGTCACGAACGTCCTTCATTAGGCGAAGACTGTCGTCACGACACTCCCACATTATTCTAAAGGAGTCGGCACAGACGACTGTGCCGACAGGAAACGGTAAAAATTTGAAAAATGGCCCCGACAGTCGTCACGACTGTCTCGAGACAAGCCAAGACTGTTGACGGCAGTCATCACGACTGCCCCAGACCTCCCTCAGACCTCAACCGGAAGTGACGGTTGGTCCAGACTCTTGCCGACTCTTGTTGTGAAAGTTTAGCATGGAATACTTTTTTACGCTACCCCTCACGACTCTAGACTCCCGTCACGACGTCGACACAGCACTCGGCAGCAGTCTCAAGACCTCTTTCAAGACATGCCCGACCCGTTCACATCAACACCCAAGACCTCGTGTACCCTAAAGTCGTGGGTTGTCTTGGCCCAGAGTCGGGCTTAGGGTACACGAGGTCTTGGGTGTTGATGTGAAAGGGTCGAGCATGTCTTGAAAGAGGTCTCAAGACTGTTGTCGAACGCTGCGCCGACGTCGTGACGGGAGTCTGGAGTCGTGAGGGTTAGCACGACATGCTGGCAACTAGTTGGCCGAATGTCCCAGACAGTCGGCAAGACACCAAGACCCCAATAAAACCTCCCCCCTTCTTGGAGCGTGGGAACCAACTTGTCAAATGGAAAAGTCCCTGGGTTGTCGTGGCCCAGAGTCGGCACAGTGTGAATGGGGCTTTACTCAGCCACGAGGCAGAAGCCCACAAAAATAGTAAAGATTGATGATGACATACTTAGAATAGTTATGAAGTCCCTTTGGGTGGGGCCGGTGCGGGACATCCAGGTCGGTATTACAAGACACTTTCGCTTCTCACATCATCTCTTTCTAACGGTCAAAGAGGGGGTCAGTCGGGTTCTCATGTGTGTTTCTTCAGGTTCATGGTACAGAGAAAGTGTCAAACTGCCACCAGGGTCATAAAAATACTACTGGTAATGCCTACAACTCATGCGAAAGCCTTGTGAAATAGGTGTTCTTGGGTGACGAAATGTCTTATAATACGACCCCTAGAGTACTCTCCGCAGCGCTTCAAAACTGATTTACAGCCGAGTCGGAGTAGCAGCCATTTTGACTGGCGATCAAGCAGGGAATGGCATGATAATATACCTGACCTCTGACAACGTTTGGAATAAACGTTGTCACGTGTTATGAAATGGATAGAATACGTAAATTTAATACTAAAATCGCACACATTCATAGAACTGTAAGGCCTTATTTGATATATAACACAATTTCAATTAGAAAATAGCTGACATATGAGAGAGAGAGAGAGAGAGAGAGAGAGAGAGAGAGAGAGAGAGAGAGAGACAAGAATGAGGAAGGGAACCACAGTACCGCAGTAGGCAAATCGGCATCTTCCAATGGCCCCTCTCGGTTGCCAAACCGTCCCCACATACAGCCGATCTCATGAGCTCTGAAGGGGGGGTGAGGGGGCCCCCCCTCGCCAATAAAGCGAATTCCGACTATATTGTTACGCCAGGGGGGTAGTTTTGGCCGTATTTGTGTTGTTTGTGTGTGGGAATGCTAGTTTGGGGCGCGGAGGGCTGGGTGATGGCCGGCGGCGTGGGGTGCATCGCGGCGGGCGAGGAAGACGCCAGCCACGCCGCGGGGCAGAGAGGGTTGAGCTGCCGAGGAGAGTGGATAGAGCGACTGCCTGGTGAACACGCACTGCCATGTCTCCGTGCCCCTGCCTGCTTCTGTGAGCCTAGTGCCATGTTTGTGCCTTTCTGAGTGCCTGGAGTTACTGTGCCTTGTAAACTGGTGGTTGTGCGTGGTTGGAGTTGTGGATTAAAGTGGAAAACCTGCCCCGTGAGCTTGTCTTTGCCCTGCCTTGCTTCCTTCGTGGTGGGCGGCCTTGGGAGTCTTGGCGTGGTGTGGCTCGGGGTTGTTGTGGGCTCACGCCCGTGTGTGGTAGTCTGGGGTTGAAGTACACCGCCTGCCCGTTTTTGGAGTGTGGTGTAACAATATATTGTATTCTGTAATTAAATCAATATTTGAGGTGTCAATGAACGTTTTCGTTATAGCGACTACATCGAAATTTTCTGTTGAAGCAAGGCATCTCAATTCTTCAATCTTAGGCTACGAGCATTGAAATTTAAGACTTTTCGATAATCTTTAAATTTAGTTATATAGGTGGTGTTACTTGGCGTTAGACGGGCCGCATGACGTCCATCTACATGGTGGGGAAAGGGAGGTGCACCCAAGAGCAGTTTTTATTTTAATTTTTTAAATTTTTACGTGAGTCGCGCACCGCCTCGGTAAAAAGTCTTCCATATCTATAAATCTGTTTCAGTGTTTCACCAAGATATTACTGGCGGCCACACACCCTCATGCTCTCCAATTTTGACTGGCCAAGTGGCAGCCAATCACCGCGCTGGAAAAGTTTAAATATGCTTGGCCTACGAAAGCTTGCTCTGCGCTCACACTTCCTCGCAGTGCTGTGAGATGCATAAAAAAAATGTTGACACCTCAAAATCACCATGAGATATTAAGGTGGAAAGTCCTTTTTACGATCGAAAAAAATAATTTTTTGAAAATCTCAGTATGAACTTGCGAGGCTGGTGCCGAGGTAATGCGCCGCACTGCCAAGCGTTAGAGCGTCATGGTGGCCTTTAATTAAATACCTACTACCCTGCGCACGGGGGATTTAAACATATATACTGTCACTTCTCTTTGTGTATCTTCTATTTGCATCCTTTTTTCCGATTTTTTTTGTGATTATATGTAATTATGGTACTGTACGATAGTCTCTCCACATCTCCACGCGAGAAGAGTGAGTGTGTAGCGGGGCCGGAGAGGCATTATTGATTTTGTGGAGGGGGAGGGTACTCGCGCACACGTGCGTTTCTTTTTATCCAGCTTATACCGTCTTCCAGTGGATTTTCAGACAGTATGGGGAAGCGGAAAGCAAAGGTAATGAAGAGGAGTGAGGCTGCAAAGAAACGTATGAAGGTGTACTGGGAGAAAGTGAAAGAGAAAAATAAATCGTGAGCACACCTTCCCCGTAGCAGTGACCTGAGATGACCTGAAAGAGCTTCCTTGGAAATCTGACCTCTTGAACATTATCAGAAGAGTTAGATAAGGAACGAGACATTGTTGTGTTGTGCTAGAAAACATCTCTGTACCGTACATTGTCACCTAAACATAAAAGTGCGTTTTTCTCAAAATGAAAATTTTAATGTAAAGAATTATATATCTCGACTTGTATTGGGGCGATTTTTTTTTTTGCAGCATAATACTAAAAAAAGAATGATCTACAAACCTACATATTAAGATTCGTTAATGTCGAAGTTTGTAGGATCTGTGATTTTTTTTCGGTAGTTTTTACAGAAAAAAAATTACCGCTTGAATTGATTTTGTTTTGTGCACTTATTATTTGCGCTATACAAATGATAATATGTAGTATTGTTCCGTTGGGTGTCTTTTAAATCTCATATAAAGGATATTCCTTTACTTTGAATATTTTTCTGTGGATAAGAATTTTTTTGAGAATATGTAAAACTTAAAAAAAAAAAAAAAAAAAATCAATCAATTTTATGAAAATTATATCAGGGGTACCTCACAGTCTAGTGTTTAAACTATAAACAAATCATTAGTGTAGACGAAAAATTACGCCTGCAGGAAATCAAAATGTCCGAACACGATCGTAAATATGACTTTCCCCCTTAACTTAACGCAATATCGCCATTGAATATCTACAGTGACTAAACTATCAAAAATTATGATGAGACAAAAAAACATAGGCCTAAGTACACTGTTAACTTGAATATATATAGAAATATAAACTTGTTTTTATCGTATGAAATATTTTCATTCAGCACATGACATCTACGACAAAAAAATAATAATCTTGTGTTAAAGATTTAATGTTATAGATAATAACTCAATGATGGCAATGCTACTAAGAAGACACAGGTAGGTCTTGTGGTATTCCAGATAGTACTAGAAAACTAAAGCCCCGTTCACACTGTGCCGACTCTTGGCCACGACTACCCACGACTCTAGGGTACACGAGGTCTTGGGTGTTGATGTGAAAGGGTCGGGCATGTCTTGAAAGAGGTCTTGAGACTGTTGCCGAATGCTGCGCCGACGTCGCGATGGGAGTCTGGAGTCGTGAGGGTTAGCACGACATGCTGGCTATATAGCTATAGTGCGTTCAGTTGAAGCTTGCACCTGGGCCCGAATTCACAAACAGACTCAATAAATACAAACTAACATAACTATGCACTATTGATTTAGCTACCGACGTTAGCGTCAGATTCACGAAGCAAACCTTAGATTGTAGTTAGAGGCGCGCTAAGTCAGCGAGGCCGCTGATTGGTTGATGACGTCATTGGCCTTGCAGCGAATCGCAAGCACGTTTACAGAACCGTCAGCCAATCCTAGGGAGCCCCCTCCAGCTGCTGGTTCAAGAAACCCATTCTCTTTTCCCATTTTTCTTCCTTTCAAGGCAAACTGTACTAAATCGTAATCTACGAATTCAATTATTTCGTTGTTTGCTGCACATTTACGTCAAAGTAGCTCTGCTGTTCGATGTCTTGTTACCTACGAACATGCTTAAGATGAAGAAAAAGAAGATACGGAGGAGATTGAGGCAGGAAGAAAGCAAATAGAAATATGGGACAGATATCGAGGCAGACAGAACGAAGGACGGAAGGAAGGAATAGGGAAAGTTAAGACTGTCTTGCCATATCTGCGGCCCAACTCATGGGATAGCTGTCACCCGACAAAGGTCCATGGTCCCTCCACAGATGGGGGCGGTGTCACGGGCGAAATTAAGCCCGGACATCCACGTGCCTCTGTTATCTTAGCTCAAGCTCGTGTATGTGGGGTTCTTTTCGACTGATATGGCGTTTAGAACTAGCATAATCATCATTCTTTATTATGATGACAAAGACCATGTCAAAATTTGCCTCATTAAATAAGAAAGTACATAAAGTTCGGCAGCTTTTCCTCGTCGCCAAGCCATCCTCCAGAGCAGCACTCCGACACCCATGATCGCACATTCATTTTTCTCAGAAAATAGGATACCAATCACATATACATCAATATATTTCCACAGGTGAATACTTAGGGCATGTTCACACCAAGTTGCGACACCTGAGATTCATTAATAATGACAGGGTAAGGAAAAATATAGGCCCCTGTCATCGATAAAATTGAGCCTCGGGCAGAATTGAGCCTGGGCAGCTATATGCCTCGGATTTCTTCGCTATTATATATTGTAAGATTGTTCTGTTGACATGTATGGGTAAATGAACGCTTTCTGTATCTACATATAGAAGGAAAACGCAAAATTCTCCCTAGTAAATCAGAAATTACATAAAGTTCGGCAACTTTTCCTCGTCGCCAAGCCATCCTCCACGGCAGGCAGAGGAGGGAGGTCTGGCAATCCCCCGGCCGGGTGTTGCCATACCGCCCACACTTATCATATACCTCTCAAAGGGTGCATATCTCAACATTTTATAAAGAAATGGGCCTCCTCAACTCGCAAAGTTATATTTCAAGTTGAAAAACGCGATTTATAAGCATTTATACGTAAATCTGATAATATTGTTAGCGTTACCGTCAGCTCCGAGGCAGTAGTTATTTAACAACAAATTTAACGTCACACAGAGCGCGGTAAACGTTTGTAGATCCGCGCGCTAACCCGTGACGTCATCGATTAGTTTGTAGTTAGCTCTGTGAATCTCGATGTTCTCAAAACTACGCACTAAGGGCCCAAAACTATAAACTAAGCCTTTGTGGATCCGGGCCCTGGAGCCTAGCGAAGGTTTGTAAGCTGCTCTGTGATTGGCTGCCGCTCCTCTCACTCACTTATCATTGACACACTCTTTGATGCGACACACCTCTGTATTATTTGCTCTAACTCGTCTCATATGCAAGATCAGTCGTTTTGGTTGGTACCATTACACTCAGCAATAATTTTAGATCTCACATATGTTTGTCAATTCTCTGTAAACCAAAAATTAAAGAAATTACCGAGTGGTGAAGTGAAAGATGGAGTCATAAATGTTTATACCCCATTTTATTCTTCGCTGATTATTTCATGGAACTGCTAAACTACGGTTCATGAAAATGGTAACATCTGATGGGGAAAGTTATCCTGAACGCGATGGTGTTGTCATATTTTAGATAAAGTGTAAATGAAGGGAGTTCGGCAGCTTTTTATAACAAGATGTAGCTGTGTCTCGGCAGCGGGGCGCTCGGCGTAACGGCCGCGGCGTCGGGGTGACTGGTGAGGCAGCGGCAGGGAGACTTTGGTTCAGCGCATAAATCTTGTCATTAAATGGTGTATATCTCCCTTATTTTCCATTTTAACACAACTCTGATAGTGTCATCGTCTTCAGAAAACATTTTTCTATCACATGACACGGTTTATATTAACATAAGCTTTTTAATTCCATGACATAACTAACACAGAATGAAGAGTGGTATAAACATTTACAACCCAGTATTTCACTTTTACTCGCATTATCTCGTATGTTTTTAGTCAAATGCAGATGCCTTTCATAATGAACCTAATCCACTATCATTCTACTGTTCAGTGGTGAAAGTAACAAATAAGTACCATGCGAAATAAATCAACTACTGAGTATACAAGTAAAACTTTTAGTGTGGCAAGTCCAGCGTTCTTGGCTAGGCGAGAGGCAGCCTGCCTCATGCCGCTATCCAATCAGCGACCAGCTCCACATGCCATCATCAGTGGTCTGGTAAGCCTACCGGCGCCTTTTCTTGATGGGGCCTGATGGTCGGCGCCAGCCCGACGTGGCGCAAGCATTGGCTCATGCTGCCCCCCGGAGCTCATCTTTAATCCAAGAATCTAGAGTCCGGGTTGATAGGTGGTCTTCTGGACAGCATGTGGGTAGTTTTAGGCCACTCGGCGGTAACTGAAAAATTTCGGTTTGTGTATCCGGGTGGGGCGCGAACCCGCGTCGTCCTGGACGCGGCGCTGTCACGCTATCCACTCAGCCACCGCCTCCCCATACATCTAAAGCCTTACATCGAACTATCTTTTTTTACTTTGTTATTTTTTCAGGTTATTATATCTATAGCAATGTTTCATGTTTTCACAATGTTATATGTATTTGACTAATACTTTAGTACAAAATAATTTTACATTGATTTTCATATATATTTTCTTGTGTCTTGATTCTGACCTTCTCTGTTATTAAATTATATCTTCAAAGTACCATTGTTGCCTTAATTATTCTACTTTATTCATCCTCTTCATACCGCAAAACCTTGAGGACCTTTGTATACATATGGGTCTGATTGTCAATGCCTCAAAAGCTAAATATCAGACAAGTCTCAAAATAATTATGTCGTTCACCGAGCTTTAATACTGTCGCCTTAGGCCGAGTACAATGTTATAAGTATTTAGGAGTGCAACTTAGTTTTAAGAAGTATACCCATTGCGTTGACTATGTACGCAATCTCTGTCTACCTCGCCTTGCCCCGTTACGTGTATTAGCAAACAGGGGTCTTGGAGCAGGAATTCCCATTCTTAGGATGTTCTATCTCTCTGTCATTCGGTCTCTGATTGATTATGCTGCACCAGTTCTGGTGCGTTGTAGCCCCTCTCAACTGAAGCCCTTGGAGCTCATACAAAACGAGGCAATGCGGATTATTCTAGGTTGTCCCAGGACGGCAAAGCTTGAAGTCCTCCGAGCTGAGTTGGAACTGCCCAGTGTTGTCTACAGAATTCAGGAAATTACTTGCCGCACAGTCTGCCGCATGATTTGTCACGGGGACACTCAGCTTAGGCAGGCTCTTGGTAACTTTCAGCCCACCCCTAACATTCCAGCCAAATCGTACCTTAGAAAGCTCCACAAGCTCTTATCTGACCTTGGTGTCCTTGAACCGTGTCTTGCCCTCATTAGCAGCCAATACTCTATGCCATAATATTATATGAAGCCCTCCATATCACTGTAGCTCTCGGGAAAGATGTGTACCTGTTTGTTGATAGTCAATGTGCCTTGTATGCTCTTCTGTCCTCCTCCCCTTCTGACTGTGATATAGTCAATAAGTGCCTTAGTGCCCTTAGCCTGCTGAAGCGCTGTGGTGCTACTGTACACTTCATCTGGGTGCCCTCACATGTTGGACTGCCCCATAATGAAAAGGCAGACAGACTTGCTCGTGCTGCCTCTGATGATCTCAATGTACACCCAGGTGTTGAATACACCTATAATTATGTTAAGAATAGACTTAGATCCCTTGTTAGTGAGTCTGTTACCAATCAACTTGCCTTGATGTGTCAGGATGGTAGTCCCTCCAGCATTCACTATGCCCAGGTATCAAGTATCTGCACCCACACTTATGGTAGGCTTAGTGCATCCTATGATCTGGTGGTGATGCGGCTGAGGCTGGGCTATAGATATTACTGGGAGGTCAGTGGGGCTGACCCTGTACCTTGCCGCTTGTGTGCCAGGCCAGGGGGTCACACGCTCAAACACTATGTCCTGCAATGTTCTGCTATTAGTGCCTACCGCCCACAGGGCCACTGGGACCTGCCTGGGCTGGTGGGCTGGTTCATTAACAATAATGTTCTTTCAGCTGTGCTTAGTGAGTATCCTGCATTTGCCCCTAGATTGTAGTCCATATGTACAGTCCCTTATGTCTGCTCCCTTGACTAAATCAAGGCCTTTATTTTTTTAGCACTTGTCCCCTACCATTGTATCTTTTTAGTTTCCTGGTGCTACTTACACATGTATCCTTAGTTGTATAATCACACTCTGTACTGCCTGGGGGTTGGGATGGCATGCTCCTCCCTTCTCCTTTGTTGTTTTACTTGCAACAATAAACTGTCAATCAATCAATCATACCGCAAAAGTATGCCACAGAATGCAGGTTTTCCATGTTCTAAAACTATAAACTTTACGGGAAGCCATGACGGCCTTTTATGGTTCGGACTTTGTCACAAGGTGGCCAGGAGTGGGCGCGAAAACCGACTTTGTCCCCGGGCGCTGAAAACCCTAGCTACGCCTCTGTGTGCGGCCCGACGGTGGGAGGCATAGTCTGACTCCGGGAGAGCGCCGGGAGTCATTGTCGTGACTGTGTGACTGGCGAATGGTTTAGTTCCTGTGAATGGCTGCACGTTGCTCGCCCTCTCTCTCTTTTTTTTTTTTGTGAAATCTTCAGCGTATAAACAATGGGGAAGTGGTCAAGATACGATAAAGCTTTTCAGAGTGCTTGGCTGAAAAACCCTTTACATGCAGAATGGTTAGAAGTGAAAAATGACCAGACGAATGCCCGCTGTAAAGTTTGTAAGACTGAGCTTCGAGGTCATAAAACTGATTCGAAAAAACACAGTGAATCAGTGAAGCACAACCAAAATATGTCAAAAATTGATCCCAAACAAGTGAGTTTGAAAACTGCTTTCTCAAAGGGAGAAAATAAGATAACCAAGTTTGAGCTACAGCCATCAGTGTATGTTGCCTGTCACCCATTAGTTAATTCCACTGACCCCTTTTGTGATCTTTTAAAGAAAGATATGCCTTCCACTTCAAGCTCTGAGACTTTCAGACTCCAAAAAACAAAGTGTACTGCCTTTATCAGAAAGTTTTATCACCAGCTAATTTTGAGAGAACTAGTGAGTGACATGCATAGTGCCCCCTTCTCTTTAATCATCGATGAGTCAACTGACATTGCATGTGTAAAACATTTGTGTGCCTGTGTTCGGTTTCACAATGCTACACTCATCAAAATGGCTTCTCATTGATGAGCTGGAAAAATTCGCACTTCTCATGCTGAAAATAATCTTGTACCCTGGCTTTGTAAATCTGGAAGTTGACTGCAGATTCACTTCTATTTTTCTTCCTCTTGAACAAGTAGACTTTGGATATGAATTTTCTGTCATTTTGGCTAAAAAGAAAGCATCCAGTTCAGTTTCAGAGGATGTCTTGCTCAAGATTAAGTCTAGATGCCACAGCTTTCTAATCAGAGCATGTAAGGAACTTCTTGCTCGTATACCAAATCATTTTGATACACTGAAAAAAGTTAAAAACCTATCACCGACTGTTTGTCTAAGTCACACACGACCCCCATTCTCAGAGTTGACACTAGATCTAGCTGATGAGTCTAAGATAAGTGAAATTGAAAGCCAATGGAGAGGCGGTGGCTGAGTGGTAGCGTGCCGGCCTCGCGTTCGGGAGATCCAGGAGGGACGTCGGTTCGAATCCTGGCCGGTACACAGCTGGGATTTTTCAGTCACTGCCGAGTGGCCTAAGACTACCCACATGCTGCCCTGAAGACCACCTATCAACCCGGACTCTAGATAACCTCTCCAAGGAGAGGCTCAAAGATGAGCTCCGGGGGGCAGTATGAGTCAATGCAAGATGGCGCCACTATAAAAAAAAACACTCGCCTGCGCCACAACGGGCTGGGCCGACCATCAGGCCCCACCAGTGAGGAAGCCTAACGGCGCAATAGGCTGCGATGTAAAAAAAAAAAAAAAAAAAAAAAGATATTGACCATGGACTGGAATAACCTTTTTGGAGGCGAGCTACCAACAACTGGATTTCTGTTTTGGGCAAAAGCAATAACAGTGAAAAATGCAGGTGGAGAGAGTGTGCTGAAAGACCTTGCACAGTTTGCATTAAAATCATACAACCTTCCAATCAGCAATCCTCTAGTTGAGCGGGTGTTCTCAAGAGTTACATTAGTAAAAACTATATTAAGAAACAGGATGGGCTTGGAACTCCTAACATCAATATTACGAATAAAAACAAGCCTTCAACAAAAAGGAATATGCTGTTCATCATTTGAACCAGCAAAGAGCATGCTAAACTATGACTTCAATCTACAAAAGAGAAGAATGGGATGCAGAGGAGGAAAGTGACCTGCTGGATTATGCAATTTTTTAAGAAAAAGCTTGATGCATAGGAGGTGAAAGGAAAAAAAATCTTTAAGGCAATAAGTAAAAGTTAAGTTTTGTTAACCAGAATCCAGTTACCTCCAGTGAAGTTAAAGGAAGAAGAAATTTTTTTTTTTTGGTTAAATGTAGGTACTGATGTAAATATTTTGTAAATAAAAAAAATAAAAAAAAGCCTGAGGAAACTCAAGAACAAAATGGTAGCCAAATCACGCAAGAAGTTACAAAAGGACTCCCCCTCCTCATCGCAGGAAAGATGAACGGCTAGTGGTAATTGCAAAATATAATAATAATAATAATAATAATAATAATAATAATAATACTTTATTGCTCTTACAGAGAATTTGTCTTGTGCTTGCCATAGTATAAAAGATAAATATATAGGGTAAGGTGGGGTAAGATGCCCCCCTGGGGTGAAAGGCGCCCCCCCTTGGTTTTGTCTTTCTTTCTTTTTTCAAGCAGTCACATGATCAAGTAGGGAACGCCAACTCTCTGTACTCACAGGAACTACTGGAGTAAACGATGGACAGTTGCTCTGGCCACAAGGGGACATTTCTTCTTTTTGACTAATTTCTTGTAAGTTTTCAGTGATTTTAATGATACCTAATTAACGACAAAGAACTGTAGAGTTAGCCTGATAGCTATGGATACTTGCACAAAGATGTCTAGACCATATTGCATGTGATTATACTCTGCCTATTTACTTGTAGAAAAGATGGTGACATTTTGTGTATATATGAGTTGCCAGGGTAAGAGGCCCCCTGTGCCTTTGGGGTAAATTGCCCACAGGGAGGCCTTTTACCCCACATGTGGGCCTGTTACCCCATTATCAGCAACACAGAAAGAAACTCCATCTCCAGCTTCGTCTGATAAGGATGAATGGCCTTGTTTGGTGAGTGGGGAATCATTTACTAATAGCAGACCTTCAGAAAAATGGGTCCAATGTCGGGGTTGTAGAAATTGGTCACATGCAGAATGCACAACTGGAGTAGGCCTAGATTTGTATGTAAGTCAAAACTGCGAGTCTGATTAGGCATTACAGTATTGCTATAAATAAAAAAATAGCAATACTGTAATGCCTAATCAGACTCGCAGTTTTGACATCCAGTTGTGCATTCTGCATGTTTAAGTTTTTGAAAGGCATCCATAAATGAACACTTTTGAGTTTGAGACTATAAGGAAGTTGGTGTTTTTAACTGTTTCAGATATCAATATTCAACAGAAAGGACATATTTTATCAAATTAATTGAATATTTAGTTCCATATATTTTTCATGAAAGTAGATGTTCCTTTTGTTACAAAAATTCAGAAGAAAGGAAAGCTAGTATAATATTACTAGTCTAAAAGAAGGGGATGATACCTTTTATAAAATTAGTTAATTGTTTAGTTTTACATTCTATTCATTAGGAGACACAAATTTGACTGTGTTCCTATATTTCACATCAAGAGAGATTTATAGGGTATAGTTTTCAAAAAGGGAATACATTTTATATTTTTATAATGTGAAAAAATATTTTCCTTATGTTTCTGTGAGTTTTATTATTGTAAACCAGAGCGGGGTAAAAGGCATACCCAGTGGACTTCTTACCCCACATGCGGGGTAAGAAGCCCCCTTTATTATTTTTTAAAAAATTGTCATTATAATAAAGTCAAAATCATAATGAGTGGATATAATATATTTCATAGATAGGCCTTAGCTTAAGCTTTCAACATAACTTTTTTTCAAAATTCTATTGCAAAAAATGTGGCTACAACAGGCAATCTCCCCTAAGGGGGGCAACTTACCCCACCTTACCCTAAATTTAAAAAAGATTACACTGTCAGTCATATCTACGTATACAATTCTAGTCATACTTTACGTAAAACATACATTTAAACATACATTGCTGATATTCCTGTGTGCCACCTTCTTTTACAGCAGTTAAATCCTATTCAGTATCCTTGTTGAAGTAGGTAGTAGTACATGTTTGTATTAGGCTATCTTGTGGTGAAATCCACTACTTTTCAAGTGTGTTTCCGCTATTTTTCATCAGAAAAATCTGGCAACACTGCTGTGTGTGAGACAGTTGAAATCAAACAGGAGTTATACAATGTACCTACAATATGCAATCTTATCCTTACACAAAATTCCAATAAAAAAGTCCGAATTTCACATTGCCTTGTTTTCAGAGTTTGAACAATTCCACATAAAATCTTACTGTTTTACATCTGTCAATCAATTTACAGTTTCTGGCGCTCTCCAGGTGTTATTAACATCCAAGGGGTAATAATTTAGGTGGATCAGGGTTGGGTACAAGTACAGACGACTGTACTTAAGTCCAAGTCAAAATACCTGGATATTTTTCAAGTACAAGTACAAGTACAGTCATTTTGCTATGTATCTCAGTCCAAGTCCATGTCATTGTACTTAAGTACAAGTGGTTTATGTATTAAAAAAAATTCCTGTCACAGATTCATAAAGCACGAAAGTTAGTAGTTTTCGTATTTACACAATAATGAGACACAATAATATTACAGTACAGTACCATAACACTCATATACGTAAGTAGTAACAAATGTACGGAAGTGGGGGTAGCCTCAGAGGGGGGGACTGGAAGTGGGGGTTGGGGGGGTCAGCGGGGGGGCTACGGAAGAGGGGGTATCTGGACCCCCCCCCCAAGTCTTTCACCTTTTCACATGCCTTCCCCCCCTCCCCCTTCCCCCCCCAAAAAAAAAAATCTTTCACTTTTTCACATGCCCTACCCCCTCCCCCCTCTCGGGCTAGCGTACGGAAGCGGGGGGGTGACGGGAGCTGGGGGAGGTGACGGAAGAAAAGGTGGTCAGCGGGGGGGATGATGGGAGTGGGGGTAAGACGGTCAGAGGGCGGTCAGCGGGGGGGTGACGGAAGTGGGGGGCATGCACAAAGTGAGGGTAATTGCTATTGTTGTTGTTGTTGTTGTTCTTGTTGTATACACACACACACACACACACACACACACACACACACACACACACACACACACACACACACATATTCTGTGCTATATAAGCATCATACTTTAATAATTACCATCATTAATAGAGTTTCCGCTATGGCTGAGACATATTCAGAGAACCTTCTCGATATTTTCCAATATCCTGCGCGCATAATAGTTGCAGGATATAGCAACTCTGGAAAATTGGAACTTGTACAGCAGCTTATTCTGAAGTATCATGAAAAGTTCAAAAAAATTGTCATATGTGGCTTAACGTCTCAGCCTCTTCAAAGAAATAAAGAAATAGGACCTAAAGTTATAGTGTCGTCTGAAATAATTGATCCAATTGCCAACGAGGATACGTTTGATTAGAGAGGGACATTGTATGTACTTGACGATATTTTCATTGATGCTGTAAGGAACAAAATTGTGGTTGATGCTTTTACTCGCGGACGGCACAACAATATTTCATGCATATTTATCACTCAAAATCTATATATGGGTGGAAAGCATGCAAGGAATATTAGCCTGAACTGTTCTCATTTCCTCTTGTTAAGACAGCGCGATTTATCTCAAATTCACACTCTGGGCAGACAAATATTCGGGAAAGAGAAGGCAAACCAGTTTGTAGATATATATAAATATGCTGTATATTCACGTCCTTATGGATATCTTTTCGTTGATTTGGGTATAAATACTCCTGAGTCCCTACAGTTTCGCTCAAACATTGTTGGAGAACCCCCAGGTGAACGCGTATTCCAATGGTGAGCTCCAGGAAGAAGGGACTCTTACACGCTCTTTACTCCCAACATAACGAACCCTATGGTTTAAGCTCTCAGGCGAAATTATGGGAGAAAGCAAAAGGTATAAATCCGGCAATAACACATGATGACGTATTCAACTTTTTGAGAAGCAATAAAACATATACATTGCATAAGCTACAGACTAAAAAATTTCCCCGGCAAAAGATAATATCCTCAAAACCCAAAGTGATCATGGCTGCCGATTTAGCAGACGTGAGACATATAAGAAAGGAAAATAATAACATAGGCTACTTGTTAGTATGCATAGACGTGTTTTCTAGATATATGCAAGTTGTCCCGTGTCGGAATAAAGACGCAAATACTATGCTCGTGGCCTTTAAACAAGTGGTGGAAAATAAAGATTCTGAAGGCTTACGAACATTAAACACCGACTTGGGCACAGAATTCTGGAATCGAAAAGTAAGAAACTATTTATGTTCCCGGGGCATTTGTTAAAGAAGCACCTCAGCTATACAGTGTGTACTCAAGTGAGATCAAAGCAGCCTTGGCAGAGCGGGCCATTCGTACACTTAAAGCACGCATCTACAAGTTCATCACGTCTCAAAATTCTTCAAGATATATTGATCTGCTGCAAAACATGGTCAATGCCTACAACCGCTCGCCCCATTCAGGACTGAAGAACAAACAAACTCCCATTGATATTCATAACTTAAAAGACCCATCTGCAATCAAACGGCAATTCCACGCAATGTATAAAAACCCGAAGCAACCAGCGTCTTCCATCAGTCCTCGACTGGCAGTTGGGGAAATAGTTCGCCTTGTTGGAAGTGCTCGTTCCTCTGTATTCCATAAAGGATACACGCAGCAAAATACTCACGAGCTCTTTCGCATAAAATCAATTAAACACAAGAATCGCCCAAGAACTTATCTCTAAGAAGATTTGTCTGGAGAACCAATACAGGGGATATTCTACGCGCCAGAGCTCGTCTTAAGCGCTCTGCCTGAGACATACTATATTAAAATACTGCGTTCACGAAAAAATAAAGGAAAAAAGCAGTATTTTGTATCGTGGTTGGGATACCCTACTTCATTCAACAGCTGGATTGACGCTAATGATATTGTAGAAAATGCGTAAAAAGACACCACTCCTCAGTGCACACAAAAACTTTGTCTTACTTTTGAAGAAATTAAAAGTAAAAGATAGAAACCGTGCTATTAAGCAAGCAGCTCGAGAACAATTGAACTGTATATCTGAAATATTTTCCAATTTGTTAAAGAAGCACCTCACCCTCAATAACAAAGTTATCAAGAAATTACGTAACTATCGGGAAGACATACGTGCCGTAGCTAGAAAGAAAACTCCTCTCCATAAGAAAAGACTTATATTGACATCGAGACGGGGTGGTAATATATTAGCTGCTATATTACCTATTGCCGCTTCCTTGATCGGAAAATTATTTGGATAATGCGCACGTATTATCTTGTTCCCGAGTCTACCGCTGAGCGTGTTTTAACGGGTATTAAGCCTAAATGCGCCAACTCCACGAGTCCGGGGGTCAACGGTCAATCGTGTTTCAACCCCAGTCTCTGAACATGTGTCAGCAAGCAGCAGCGGTCCTGTCGTGTCGTCCCATGGTGCTAGACCAAGCACTCCTACAAGATTGAACCCGTCATCTCGCTCTGTAAGAAAGAAAACTTACAAAAAAAAGAAAATATCGCGATCTGGTGTATACAAAACCACAAAACTACCACCCGTGCATCTTAGAGTCACAGGGATTAGGGAGAACAAGATTTCCTCCAATCCTGAAATAAGTAATTTAATACCTCTGTATGTTAAAAGTATCGACGTGCCATACGTCAATATGATGCTAGAACGAATAAAAGACAATCCCATCGTAAAATGGGATAGCCGAGGCAACCTATTGTCTTCTGTTCGATCCTCCAATATCCTGTACATGTTGAATTTACTCTCTAATGCAAGTCAAAAACCAACGACTGCTGACATTGCTGATATAAAACACATCATTGACGCCACGGGTGTATTACCTAGTGAAATAAAAAATACGCGCGTGCGGCAAAAGATTCAGGGATCTGGTTTCACCAAACAACCATCGTTGGCAACTTACAGATGGGTTCCATATTAAATCCGCTTTTCCAATGTGCTAGTGCAGTCCTACATTGTGATTCAAGAAAGAAACAGAATCATGGACGTTGTAGATACTGAACCGCGTTGGACGCGCGACTTATACAGAGGGGGCGGCGACGTCATGGAGAGAGAAATGCCGGAGGCATTTCTCGCATTTACGCATTTTCTACGAACACGCTCGGACACGGTGGTGCCCCGAGCGGGCTTATAAGAGAGAGCAGATGGGACGATGGTTCGCTACTCGTTCCTCGCCATCAGCTGAAGCGGTACTATTCATCACTCACCAGTATACCAGAGGACACCATGTCGAACGCCTACGTGTTCAACTACAAAGACGGTTCTCCTGGCGATGACATCTACCGCAACAACAAGACCATCATCGTTTCTTCCCTCAACTGCAGTTCCTGCTACGAAAAGAGGGGGTTTACTGGACGCCTACATGGATTATACCCGCACAGTAATCTCTACCGCGAAAGTAGCCCGATCTATCAACTGAACAGGTGTCGCTGGGAAGATCGTGGTATTCCCGGTAGTCTGCATATTCGCTATCCTCCGAGTGAAAATCTTCCTTATGTGGCGTGTATCCTAACCCAATATGCTCCTGGCCGCGAACTGGAAGATAACCCTATAAACCAAGGATATCTTCAGACGTCAAGAGATCAAAATTTCATTCGTGGGGTAAAGGAAGACAGTTATGATAACCGTCTCCGCTGGTTTAAAGAGTCCATCACAAAACTGGTAGAATGGGTGATTAAAAGCAACATTACAAGTGTCGTCTTCCCCTACAATATTGCAAGCGCTGGAATTCTTTACGTGTTGTGGAAAGCTGACTACCAACCGCATCTCCAAGAGGCTGCGGCTGAACTCCAACTGAATAATATATCGTGCGTCATCCTGGACAGATGGTGGACCTGCGATGAGCCTGAAACAAAATTACCTCTATCTGTGTCTCCCGAGCGAAACAGGAAGAGAAAACTGGTGGATACAGAGGACGACGCTGTGGCTGACGAATGGAAAAGAAAACGGGACGGTGCTGGTTTTTTTTTTTTTACATTGCAGCCCATTGGCTCATGCTGCCCTCCCAGAGCTCATCTTTGATCCTCGCGTCCTCCTGAACACGAGGCCGTTACTTTGACGTTATTCGTCCTGAATAACTATAGCTCCAGACAATTTCCCAATAATTATGTACATCACTAAATGTAAAATATGTCAATAAATAACAATGTAATGATATTTAGTATGATTTACCTTCAATATGTAATTGGCATCTCGTCATGTCTACCTCTATATAATGTAATAATTATAATATTTTTGCAAGTGTCTTGCTTGCTCTAAATGGAGTCACATCATATATATGTTACCAGCATTGCGGATGGGGAAATTTACCCCAATTCCAGCACTAGCTTTACTAATAATATACAAACTCTAACATTAGACAAGGACGTGGAATATGAAGTCGGTCTACTGAACGTGTTGCTTCCCCGTCGGTATTACATTGTTAAACCAGGTGAACCAGAGTGTAGTACACATCTTGAATGTGGTATAAGACCAACGCCAGATTCAGAAGCTATTGAAAGACGCACACTGTCAAAGGCTATTAATGCTAATATCTTGTATAATGACACTGGGTATTTGCTGATGTGTGTTAACGGTATAATAACGACATTGATAAAGGAGATGGTCGATGGATACTAGTACCATTTACTAGCGTATTCTAGAGAGGTTCTTGCATTTAGCTCAACAAATGATCATTTAACTTTTTTCTGCTACAATGGTTATCATCCACAAGTTGTATTTATTAAGGTTTCCTCTGATACGCGACTGGCCCAGGTTCTCGGTTTTGTCCCCAACTTAGGTTATGCTGTGTTTTCTTCCTTGGGTACACATGAAGAACAAAAAAAAACCCGTTCTTGTTCCGCTACATGGCCATGCCCCTCTGTTGAGAAATGGTGACGTACAGTGTGTTCTCATTTACACTGACTTTGTCAATCCCTCTAGGTATGCAGGGAAAAACGTAAATATTCTTGATGCCTTTTCGCTCTCCGGAGGTCTAACAAAAGGCGTGCGGAGGCGGTGGAGTCGTCGTCAAATAACTCGAGTTCAGGGAGGAGGACGCGAGTTCAACACTGCCCGGTGACTGTTGATTTTTTTTTCCCCCCCGCCGAGTGGCTTAAAACCCCAGACCTCAGAAGACCACCTATCACGGGACTCTAGATTCAAGGATCAAAAGATGGCTCTGGGAGGGGCAGCGCGCAAACATGATGAATGGCGCCGCTATAAACACGCATGCCTGCCCTAGAACGGGCTGGGCCACCGACCAGGACCTACGGAAAAGAAGCCTGCGGACCACCATCAGTCATCCACCGGAAGAAAGAGAAGCAACTGCAATGTAAAAAAAAAAAAAAAAAAAAAAATCCAACTATATATAAGTCCCTTAAATCCAAAATAATTGATTCGATTTTTATTAAACTCACAGATCAAGAAAGGTCGTCCTATGCATTTCGAAGAAGGATACCCTGTTACATGTTTACTTCATATCCGGTCGCGTTGAATCTTTGAGTACATTTTGCTGTATTAATAGGAATGTTGTCCATTTGAAAAGACAGTCTCCTCGCCGCCACCATGAGGGTTACATTCATCCCTCCTTCCGTAGCAGAATATCATACCCTGTTTTTTAATGGCAAACAAACATCATCCCGAGGGAGTGGTATTGATGATATAGTCACACTTTCTTATGAACCAAGCTATCACAGAGGCGGGGGTTTATTCTCGGTTTTAGCAGGACTCACTAAAAGAGCTTTCCCTTTCCTAGTGAAAAATGTCATTGTGCCTTCAGCTCGAACATTTGGAAACAATGTTCTAGATGATATTTCACAGGGAAGCAACTTGAGAAGCTCTATAAAAAAGCATGGAATTAATTCCTTAAAGTAAGCTGCAATGAAATTGACTAGAGGAAGCGGGAAAAAGAAAGTCAAGCGAGTCGGGAGGAAAAGGTGTTATAAAAAGGACATCTTTACCGAGTTGTAATCATTGTTGAACTAAGAGCAGTATGGCGAGCATCAGTAATGCATGGCTGCTAAATTCTCCAACTGGCGATAACATTCGTCTGCATATAGATTCAGCCAAGCTGCTTTATACGCGACTGTTTCCTTATCCTAATGCACTTCATGCTTTGAACGCGTCTCTCGCCACAGGGAATCTTTTAAAATCGACATTTACCAAAACCCTCTTGAAAACCTATGTGCTAGCTAAAGACCAAACCTCAGGAACGTATGATCAACCGTGGGGTAATGTTATTCCGGAAAAAAACTCTCGCTTATTATAACGAGCATGGAAGCTCATTCTGGCGACTATACGCTAAATCCATTGTATTTGAGCCATGGCGATATAAGTCAAATAAGCTTATGTGTTAATGATAGAACCATGTATAATATTCCTAGTAAATTCCCTCATGACTATGCTGAGCTCTACCATCGTACTTTGGATGCACTTGGTTTTCACAAAGACCATTTAATTGGAAAGGAAGGCAAGGGGGCAATGATTTGCACATTTGATTTGCGTGCTGAAAACTTAAATGATAATTTGCCCGTTGAAATGAATGGGGGGCTTAGACTTAGCTTGAATCTAAGCAAGGGAGAAAACGAGAACCGTCTGTTGATACTGTTTGGCGAAACAGTGGGTATAATAACAGTTAATTCTGAAAGACGGTTGCAGTGTGATGTGCGCGCTTGAAGCGGCTGTGCGATGAACAACATGGAGATTGAAAGAGGATTGAGGGGGGACATAAGAAAGCAAGCCTTGTTTTTAGGCGTGTTATTGGCAGACGAGGTAAACTCTATACCTCGATATAGAAAACCTATAGTGTGCATCGTCAATACGCTACCAAGTTATTCTAAAAGAGAAATGGGACACTGGATTTGTCTCTACTATGAACCGGGCATGGCAGTGTTCCTAGATAGTTATGCTCTCGATCCAAAATTATACTCTGATCATTTCAAATATATTGATTACCCCGGGCTCAGTATGTATAATAATGCATTTCGACTTCAAAGCACGCGAAGCGATGTGTGCGGGGCTTATGTCATGTACTTTGCCTACAATGTTTCACACTTGGGTGTAAGAGAAACTCTTGAAAAAATATGTATGGAGTTTTCCAAGACCGAATATTCGAGGAATGATGAACACGTGATGAGATTCGCTTACAGCAAGTTTATAATGCCCGTATGTCATCAAACATTTAACACGTGTTCATAAAAAGTAAGTATTGACTTTTTGATTTTTTCATATTGAATTGTATTACATACCATGAAGCTATTCTAAGCATAAATAATTTTCTAGTTCCTTTATCGGGGGGTGGTGTGGTTGTATACCATGCTTAAATCAGAGGTCTAGCTCCACTCACAGGTCCTCACTCGTCACCGCCACTACCCCGTGCTGCCCCCGCCCCGCTACGCCCCGCCCCGTCCCGGGCCCCGAGCAATCCTGTCGCATCCTGTCGTCGCAACGCCCGCTACCGCCGCCGCCGCCGCCGCCCGCCTGATTTGGCGGGCAGTCTTTTATGCATGAGCCGGATCGAAACATAAAAGCGTTTTATTCATATGTTTCCACAAATCGAATGAATTTTAAGACAATTATTGTGTTTTTTTTTCATCCGGTTTTTTTTGTTTTTTTTTTTGATAAAGGACATATAAACAAGTCAAACAAACTCAATGTTTATTGGAATTTGGCCAAATTATGATTCCAGATTCATCATGTGCAATTTTATAATATCATAGGCTCCAACATTAGTCCTATATACAGCATATATTTACATATATTTTATATTTAACCATAGACTTCACAATCTCTTGACGGGAAACGGGGCGCGGGGCCGATTCGCAGGGGGCCGATTTTCAAAAATTTAAAATTTAAATATTTTCAAAACCAAAGCAGCTAGCGACCTGAAACTAAAACAGGCACCTCCCTTAGGCATATATGAGTCTCCATGAGCAGCGGTATCAAAAAATTCAAAGTCGTTCCCTAATAAAATCCCGATTAATTGTTTTTTATATAAGTATAACAAAACTTAAAAAGGCTATAAAATCCTCAGATTTTACGCTAGATGCACAAACATCACCAAATGCAGAGATAATCACTTATATTTTCAGAATCAATAGCAATATTTAGCATATCTTATAAGTTTTTGCCCGAAATAGCTACTTATTTTTTTTTTATTTAGTGCAATTTTTTACGTAAGTTTTTAACATCTAATAAATCACTTAATTTTCACATTAGAAACTTAATACTTGAGGAAAGCATGCAGAAACATCTTAATTTTACTCAACAAAAGCAAAATATTCATTTTCTATATACAATCACAACTTATTTTGGTTGAATTCCGATGTCACTATTGCCGCAGCACGTCTTGCCGGCTATCTGGCCCTCGTCCCTGAACAATCACTTTAGCCTTTGGCCTATGACTTGTGGGCCCCGGTCAGTTTCCTGGACTTGTACACGTCCCTGTTCCTCGCCGTCTCCTTCCTGCCCTCCTCGATACTGCTCCTCTTCCTGCCGGTCGGCTGCTTCAAGGCCTTGTTCTTCCTCGCTTCTGAGGTCACGTCCTTGGAGAAATTAGCACCGAAACAGTTGAAGAGGGACCTGCTGATGTGCGGCAAGATGGTGTTGGCCAGGTTGTGCCCTCCTGGCACCTGTACCCCTGCAAGGGTCGGTCTGAGGCCGCCAGGAACTCCAGGAGGTGCCTGAACCCGTCCCTGTGGCGCATGGCAAGGGAGAGGAACCTCAACCTGCGCTCCTTCTTGTCCTCCCTGCACATCAGGGAGTCCCACAGCGACATCCCGAAGGACGCCATGTGGGCCATTGGGAGAGATGGCCGCTTCAGGACCGCCCGGCCCGTCTCCAGCTCTCCCCTGTCGACCAGCTCGACCAGGGCGTCGAACATCACAGAGGGCGGGTCGCCCCTCTCGAGCTCCACGGTAATCTTCATCTCCTCCTGCTGGGCAAGCTCCTGCTTGCAGCACTCGGCCACAGAGGAGTTGGCCTGGACCTTCCTGGCCAGGTAGCCGGCGTAGTTGCCGACCGCGGCGAGGAGCAACTCGTCCGTCGGCGGGTCCGGCTGGTCGTCGGCCAGCTCCCTGGCACGCTGGGCCAAGATCACCTCGTCGTCCTCCTTCTCCTCTGCCTTGGCCCGGTCCAGGTCGGCCTGCACGTCCCCGGGGAAGAACCCGACGAGCTTCAGCAAATGCAGGCGCTGGGCCAACCTGTTGCTCACCATGAAGTTCTGCACGCTCGTCCAGTAGTTGGCGCCGCACATGGTGCGGCGCTTGCCGAAAGAGTGCTCAGTCGGGTCAGAGTTGGCCTTCCCCATGCACACATACTCGACCCCGTAGGACGTAGTGAACAGCCCCCTCACTACCACACTGCACTGAACACACCACTGCACTGCACACAACACTGAGTCACTGCACTGATGGCGTAGTACGGCTCCTCCACAGTTTACTCCACGGGGTCGCGGCGTCCTCATATCTTGTGTCTCCTCCGTCACTTCCACTGATCCACTGCCTTCTGTGTCTTCTTGTATCGTCCTCTGATCCTTGCAGTTGTGGGGAAGGGTACAGAGACGATGAATAACTGTAGGTCCTTTACTTGGAGAGTAAACAGAGGCAGGACAGCGATAATCCTTTACAGAGGGGAAGTGCCCAGCTGACTGCGTGCCTAAGGCGAGTTAGGCGACGCGGGAACTGAGCTGAGTTGCCATGTAGGCACTAACTAAACGTACATTTCTTGTTTCCTAATACGTAAAACTGTGGACTTCACTATCCTACAGTTATCATTCATTTTACGTAAAGATTTCAACCTAAAGTTACGCAAATTTGCCATTTTTTACACAACGTTTTCAAAGTGCACGCATGGTGCTATTTTATATAAGTTACCTTGAATCCTCGACCAAATCACTCTAGAGACACTCCTGCCTGCTTGTATGCACTAAAACTTGAAGATTTCGTCCTGTTTCCACTTAAATTCGGAGTAAGAACGCAGAGTGTGTTTGAGTTGTCGCAGTGAAAGTCGCCATAACAATCGGCCCCTTACGCGAAGCCAGCGCGCCAAGACTGAAGAGATTTCCCGTCAACTAGTTGTGAAGTCTATGATTTAACATAAAAATAGCAGGCAAATTCTTACACTATAAACAGTATATACAACATTCACACCAGTCCCTATCTTATAAACAACTACAATTTATTCTGAAAAGTCTGTATCTACTAACATATATTCAAGGGAGGATGATGAGAGCATTTGATTTATTTCTTCCTGTTCCGCGGCTTGCATTAACATGTCATCATCCGCCTCTACCCGTTTTATCAAGGGAAAATATTGCTCGGCCAGCACATCCCGTTCTCCCCACAATTCATAGGTTTCTTCTTCTAGTTCTCCCATTTCACCGATCTCTTGCCCACCCATTACCTCGGCTAGTCTCGCTTCTGTTATGCCTCTTTCATCGCCTTCCTACAAATTTTCTTCGTTTGACAGTGTCATGATCTGGGCTACCTCCTCCTCCTGCTCTTCCTCCTCTATCCCTATAGAATTATCGGGATGACCGTAAGATCGTGACTCCAAGGTGCTAATGTAGTATCTTTTGTCCTCAACTACAGATATCCCTCTCTTGGGATATTTTACTGTACTCATTCGTCCATCGCGCACTGTGAATCCCTGATAGTCAAAGGTAAATGTTTGCTTCTGGAATAGGGCGTCTTTTTATCGCTGATGAGCAATTTTCTTCTTTATGAACTTTGGAACGCCCTTAGCTGAACTCAACCGGTCACCGTCTGCCAAGAGGATGGAGTAGCACTTTGGTTTTACACCTACAAATTCTGAGATGGTTCTTTCCCCCACTTCAGACTTGAGAAATCCAAGCTTTCCTTTGTTGTCTGTGCTGAACAAGGAATGTGAGGGGCTAAAGTTACTTGTGTCTATATAGCTTTTGAAGGGTTCCTGCGAGTACTCTGTTAATAGATCAGGAGTTTCAATTTCTGTTATTAAGGAATCAGTGTCGCAATACACTAGTTTCGCCCGATCTCCGTAATGAGCCTTCAACACATTGTAATAGAAATCATATAGTCGCAGCTTGGACAGCTCTAGGATGTAGTAGCCAATGTAGTTTGGATGATTCACCCGTGAATATTTCCTATGGCGAGTTACAACTACATGACCATCATTGAGAGGTACAACGCGTTTAAGTAAGGACTTCGGGCCAGCTTCAAAAACTTTTCGCGGTTGGTGACAATATCTATGTCTTCACTATATTTGGCCACGTTCATCAGGAATCGACCAAAAATGCTGTTTGAAATACACTTGATTACATTTTTCTTGATAGGGCAAGTAGCACTTTTGCGGGCTTCTATGTTATCCTGAATGAAGTCCGCAAGAAAGTGCTTTTGCTTAAACGTATGAATAGCATGCACTTTTTTTTAACAACCAGACCTAGTTGAATAAATAGTTTAAGGAGGGGCAGAGCAAATAGCATTTTCTCCTGAGCAGCATGTGTTCCAATCAGTTTTATGTTCTTACACGATACTGGACGGTTTTCTTCTTCATGCCATTCGCGTGTGACTGACGATATATCTCTGTTGGTGATATTGTGTCTTCTGATGATCAGTGGGAGGTCATCCGTTTTCTCAACGACTTCACGTGAGACAGCCTCAGTATCGCACAGAATGAGATATCCAAAATCGCCATCGGTTGCTTGATTGACCAAGCCCCCGCTCAAAAACGACTGCATTTCTGGATCCTCTAGTTTTCTCATGTCCCCAAATGGCATCTTCTCTTGCATTACAGTGGGATAAAGACTGTTGAAGTCAAGATATGAAAGGAAAGTGCTTCTATCATGTTTTGGATTAAACTGAGGGTTCGTGTAGATGTTATTGGCGCGTACAAAACGACGCACAACACTTGTGTAGCCCCCACGCACATTTGTTTGAATGCAATGATATGTGTCTGGGTTACTAAGCACCTCTAATTCCTGCTGTGTTTTTAGCAGAAAGGAGTCATAGGCAAATCCTGGCAGGCTAACATAATTTACAATATCCAACCTCCACTGGGTTTTCAAAATACCTCGCCACTCTAGGAAGACATCACATAGAAGGCCAACATCCACTTTTACATAAAGCAACAAATAGTCCTTCAGGCTCTGACACCCAGCTACTTTCCAAACATTCTGAGCATGTTTATAATCACTTTCGGAAAGTTCTGCTTCTTGAAGCGAATTGAAAAAAATCTTCGCGGGATGGAAGACGTGTCTCAGAAAGTTGTTCCATCGAATCCATATAGTCATAACAAAACACCTGCTTTCCCTTGATCAATAATGGCAACGCAGGTGCTGGCACATCTTTCAACATCTGTTGTGTGCATATGGGTTCGTTCCCATTACTGATGAATTGGTTCGCTAAAGCCGCGAGTGAACCAGACATAAAGGCATACGAGTCAATAAATCTCAAGTCATTTATGATGACTTCATGGTATTTGTGAACTGAACGTTTTGGTCTTAGTTTGATTTTCAAGTCAGGTATCATTAATTCACGCAGGATTAACGACATGTCGTAATTAGCATTATGTGCAATGAGAGTGAGCTGCAATTTGTGAATTTTCATTTGGAGGTTGCATCTATTATAATAAGCTCCAATGTAATTGTTTCCTGATTTTTCATGGTCATGATGTTTTACTCCTTTACCTTTAAAAAAAAAAACTGTTTACAGAGAAGACTGTGAGTTTGCTCATTGTGACGTGCCGTATCTTCATCGGTCATGTTGATTTTATTGTAGCCTTTAGAAAATTTCAACTTTTTCCAGGCACACTGCATTGTATGAATAAAATGGTTTACAGCATTACTTCCACAATAGGATCCGCTTTGTACTGTTTCTCCGTTTCTATTCACTATAATGTAAGCATACGCTATGGCGAAGTGATGTCTCTTTACACATCCAGACACATTCGAAGAAGGCTCTACGAGAATACTCTCAAAGTCATAGAATGCTAAATAAGATGGCTCATATGCCTTAGCATGATTAATAAATTTCACAGTAGAACCCGTGGGTGGGAATCTTAGTCTTGTGATCATCGTTGGGCAAATTAGCACATGTTCAGCAAGCGTTGTCTTGTTCTCACAGGCGCACAGGCAGATATCGCAAAACATTTTTTCCCGCGACGTTGGCAGGTTAACAGGTTCGTATGCGTCAAAGTCTTGGATAAGAGCTAGAAATCGAGCTAATAGGGTACTGGGATTTATTTCAAGGAGCGTAAGCAACAGAAGCCCCGAAGTCTTCCTCAAACTATATTTAGCATTAGTTAGACCTCATCTTGACTATGCGGTTCAGTTCTGGTCACCCTACTATAGAATGGATATCAAAATGTTAGAATCGGTGCAGAGGAGGATGACTAAGATGATTCAGGGGTTGAGAAACTTGCCATACGAGGAAAGACTCAAACAGTTAAACTTGCATTCTCTAGAAAGGCGAAGGGTGCGTGGAGACATGATCGAGGTTTATAAATGGATGAAGGGCTTTAATAAGGGAGACATTCATAAGGTTTTGTTGGTAAGAGAACCGGGTAGGACACGAAGTAACGGGTTTAAACTGGATAAATTCAGATTCAACAGGGACATAGGCAAAAATTGGTTTACTAACAGGGTGGTGGATGAGTGGAATAGGCTTAGCAGTCATGTGGTGAGTGCCAATACAATTGTCACATTCAAAAATAGACTAGATAAATTCATGGACAGCGATATTAGGTGGGGTTAGATACACGGGAGCTGAGGGTCAAAGGAGCTGCCTCGTACAGGCCTACCGGCCTCTTGCAGACTCCTGCGTTCTTATGTTCTTATGTTCTTATGTCTGTTCCCCAACAACAGACAATGAACAACTTCTTGATCTTTGAGCCCCTTTCTGACTAGAGTTAGTTCGCCTTTTTTGTCTTCAACGTTGTCTAGACAGTAAACGCGAATACTTATGTTGTTTAATCTTTCAAGCCGACCGAGGTCTTCCCAGGATACCGGGGTTGGAATGTTACCCGTATTAATAGAGGCCAAGCAAGCATTCTCCCATTGTCTGCCCGATGGAACTACATTTCTTGACTTTAGATAGCGATAAGCTGTTAGAACTTGGAAAACACAGTCCGTGGGTCCCGAAGGGTTGAGAACTTGTGTTTTCCCTGGAACACCCTTAGGATAGGGCACATACTCTCCAATACCATTGTGCAGCATTATAAGAGAGAAGGAAAATTTTACGCTAACTATTTCATCTAACGTAAATCCACTGCCCTTTTCGTCTGATATGTCATGTTCAAACCGATTAACAAAATATTCGGATAGTTTACGTACATATGAATCTATATCATCATAGCTAATTACCTGCATATGACTTCTCATATACATATCTCTATATTGAACTCCATCGTCGGGGTCTTCTCTGACTAAACGCAGATGCATGTCAACGTACACTTTAAAAGAAGGAGGTCTAACCTGCTGGCAGCCTTGGAATACAGACTCTACTGCCTCGCGAAGACGGTCAGTGTTGTTGTTGAAATATGATGCAACGTCGCCGTTGTCTGCTGGTGGGACGGGCACGTCGATCGTTGTTAAGGCCCCGTTGAAATGTTGACTTATTTCACTGGGTGTTGGTGAGGGTGTTGTTGCCGACCGTCCCGGGTTATAACCGCTGGGCCCTGGCTGTGGAGAACTGTTTGGATGGGAGAATCCCTCACGACGGGCTTGCTTTTTCCCGCAGGTGTCTGAAGAAAGGTAAAATAATATTAGAGAGAACCAGTGAAATTACAATTTTTTTCCTTAGAACAGACGTGTGGCAATAAGAAACGTAGAAACTTACCGTTTGTTCCTGTATTCGCTTGTTTTTGTTTTCGTCCACTACCGATCGCTGAAGAGGAGGGCCAATGGCTGAGCCTACCAGACCCGCCTTCTTCGGAGATAGCCCTTAAGGAATACGAAACACATAAATGAAATTTTTTGAACCTCTCTACCCCGCACATATTTTACTGTGACACTTAAAATACAATATGGAAAATGTGTCTCTTGTAAAACACATTTTAACAATATTGCATTTCAGAAAATATTAGGTTTTGACCTACCTTTGGTTTTGGCTGTCTTCGTCGCTGAGAACCGCCCGTGGAGAACAACTTCCAATATCGCTGGGGCCTGGTTGAGAGAAACCGACATCTGATCGATCAGAGCTAGTCGACGACGTCTCTTCTGAAAAAAGATAGAAAGACTAAAGTCGATATTGAACATGTCGCCCAGCTCTCTATCCCCCTCCCGTCATCCACATCTGCTACTGTTTTTTATGACAATCATATAAAGTAACGCAAACATTTAAGTACTTACCATTGTTTCTAGTAGATATATCTTTCGATCCAGTCCCAAGGCCCTCTGGAAGGCAGGCCGCCCTATGAGCTGCGAGTGCGGACAACGGGAAGTAATTATTACACCATGAACATTTGATACAGGTGTGTACAGGGGTCCTCATGTTTACGGGAAACAAGAACAGGAGACCTCTTGACCCGAGACCTCCTTGAGAACCTGTGAAGTGCTCGTTGGTTTGACGCCCATAAATACCCCCCGGCGTTGTGGGCTCGTTTGTACGTGTGTGTGTGTGTGTGTGTGTGTGTGTGTGTGTGTGTGTGTGTGTGTGTGTGTGTGTGTGTGTGCGCATGGGCGTGTTCCTCAGGTCAGTCCTTACTGACCTGAGGTTTATTGTAAAGACTTGAATCATTAAGGCTACAGAAGACCAGAAGGCGTGGCCTCAGATACATGGAGATGTCATCGAAACATTTTTTTCCGTGATTTTTATCTCGCATGAACAGATGTGTGTGTGTGTGTGTGTGTGTGTGTGTGTGTGTGTGTGTGTGTGTGTGTGTGTGTGTGTGTGTGCACGTGTGTGTGTGTGTGTGTGTGTATGTGTGTGTGTGTGTGTGTGTGTATGCATGTGCGTGTGCGCGCAAGCATGTGTGTTCCTCGGGTCAGTCCTTAATAAGCTGAGGTTTATTGTAATGACTTGAATCATTAAGACCTCAATAGGCGTGGCCTCAGATACATGGAGATGTCATCGATCCATTTTTTCCGCGATTTTATCTCGTAAGACCAGATGTGTGTGTGTGTGTGTGTGTGTGTGTGTGTGTGTGTGTGTGTGTGTGTGTGTGTCAATGGGAAGAGGGAGGGAAAGAAAGATAAGACGCCGGGAACAGGTGTGCGGGACATATTCCAGCCTGGTCATTAACCTAATGTCTTTAACCTTTTTCCGTGATTGTAATCTTGGGGTCATTCGAGATCTCGATCTTAACTTGTGTGAGTGTGTGAGTGTGTGTGTGTGTGTGTGTGTGTGTGTGTGTGTGTGTGTATGCGCGCCTATGGGAAATAAAGATAAGACACCGGGAACAGGTGCGCGGGACATATTCCAGCCTGGTCATTAACCTAATGTCTTTGACCTTTTTCTGTGATTATAATCTTGTGGTCATTCGAGCTCACGATCTTATCTTAACTCTTCAAGTACCCTCTCTTCCGTCACCCCCTCTTGGCACCCCCACTCCCGTCACCCCCCCGCTTCCGTACGCTAGCCCAAGAGGGAGTGGGGGGTGGGGTGGGGGTGGGGGGGGAGGGCATGTGAAAAAGCGAAAGATTTTTTTTTGGGGGGTAGGGGGGAGGGTCCAGATACCCCCTCTTCCGTAAACCCCCCGCTGACCCCCCCAACCCCCACTTCCAGTCCCCCCCGCTGAGGCTACCCCCACTTCCGTACATTTGTTACTACTTACGTATTTACCCAATAGTATCATCACAAAGTTCACTAGCATCTATATACAGTATATAACTTGATTAAATACAATGTACTTGTTTGTACTTGCATGTACTTGGTATTATTCAAGTACTTGGGGTCTAAGTAAAAGTACAATTGAAAAATTCTTTAGGATTAGATTTACTTGTTTCCGCTATATATTCTTCGAGATTTTTCTTGCTTCGTTTTATTAATTTCTTGGTTTCGCGGCGAATTCTGTCCAACTCTAGTTTGTCAGCCTCGCTCTGAGATGATATGTACCTACTGTATACGCGTTTTTTAAGAGATAGGCTATTTTGAATTTCGTTATTCCACCATTTGGGTTTCTTCTTAGAAGCTGAACGTCTGTTACGATAGGGTACGCATATGCTTATGGCATTGTTCAATATTGTGGTGAAGGCCCCCCAAGATTTATCAATATCTGTTTCCGCCGTGATTTCAGTCCAGTCAGAATTATTTAGAATTGATCGGAGTCTTACGAAATTCGCTCTCTGATAATCAGGCACCTTTTCTTTACTAGGAGTTACTTTACTTTCTTTCATATTGATGCTGAATGTGATTGTTCGGTGATCGCTAGAACTAAAAATTGGACCAACATTTACTTCGTTAACTAGATCAGCTGTCGTTGAAAAAGATAAGGTCAAGTATATTATTTTCCTGAGTCGGTTCTTGAACGTGTTGATGTAAATCACTTTCTAGTAAATTTGTGTACAGGTCGAGCCCTGTATGACAGTTCAACGGTTCACCCATCTTTTCACTGGCGTTAAAGTCCCAAACAATTACTGCCTCGCAACTGCTACTTGTTTCTAATAATAATTCACTTAATGCGTGGTCGATATCAAGAGTCTGCCTTGGCGGTCTGTAGATAAGTCCAATTACTATTTTACGAGATTTATTTTTAATTTCAATGAAGACCGTGTCTACATTGGTTATAATATCTGTTTTCACGGATACTGGATGGAGAGAGTTGTGGATATAAAAGATAACGCCTCCACCCTGTCTGTTCTCTTTCATGACTAAAGATGGTATAACCCGGTAATCTATATTCCGCAATGAAATCTCTATTTGAAGTGTCTATCCAAGATTCTGTGACTCTGATGATGTGATAATGATTTGTAGCTGCGAGGACTTCTAAGTCTTCAAATTTGTTACGTAGGCTACGAGCGTTTACATAGCAAGCTTTAATGTGATTCGAGTCGGGAGTTTTGCGGGTTGAGTACACCCTTACGGTGGAGCTGCTGGTCTTCTCGCCTCCGCGTTATTTGGCTTTCGAAGAGCCACTTGGTCACAGAGCAGCCTCCCGAAACGGGCTGCTCCAACAGGGTTTAAGTGAATGCCATCAGGAAGGAACAAGTCTGAATCGTAGTAAAAATTGTTCCACAAGTTAGCGAACTGGACGTTTTCTTGTGAGCAAAGGGACTGAAGTCTGTTGTTTGTGCTGAAGGCCTTACTGTAAAAGCTAGATTCGGCACCGACCCTCGGGAGGATTCCTGAGATTATGATGTTACTGGCATCCGTTTTACGTTTATACTGCTTGATCATGCGGCGGTATTTCTCAAGCAGTTCCTCAGAAAGGGTTGTCTTTACGTCATTTGTCCCCGCGTGAATGACAAAGAGGGTGTTTCGGTCGGCATTTCTCGTGACATCATTGCACGCTGCGGTGATGTCGTCCAGTCTGGCACCTGGATAGCAGTAACGTTTTCTGCGGCCGTTTGATGAATGTAGTTAGAAATATACCAGATTACATGAATTCAGTTTAGAAATGCGATAATGAATGTCTTCTACATGATGATGATGATGACGAGGTAAAACATCACGAACAGTCTGAAACACTTTTTCTTATTAAACTTTGAAAATACCGTGTGCAATGCTGTCCTTCACAGAGGCAGGTAGTGACTAATGCTCCTTACCATCAAACAGCAAATAGGCTTGAGGGTCTGTTTAACTCGCAGCCTTAACTCGCAGCCTTAATTCCCGTCACTTAAAGCCTCAAAGGCAATTCAGGAGATCATTAAAAATCGAAAATCATTTCTCCGTGAAGATTACGTAATATCTAAGTATAAATGTGTGTGTGTGTGTGTGTGTGTGTGTGTGTGTGTTGAGTGCGAGCGCGGCGCGTCGATGACTAGCTGATCTCTTGGCTTGTCGCTGATGGACATATCTCCCGTCCCCACCAAGCCTCTCTCTCTCTCTCTCTCTCTCTCTCTCTCTCTCTCTCTCTCTCTCTCTCTCTCTTATTTTTTGAGGTATTAAAAATTATACGTTTCCACAGCCACTGACGTGACAGCTCAACTGCAGTGCCTGCAGACTTTTAAGGGCTTTAATAGAATAGTACCGCTGCTCTGCGCTCCATGGCCGCGCCGTCAAAGCCCGCGGTCGACGACGTCATCATGTGAACGTTTATATCCTATTATTACGTATACAAATTTTAATAAAGAACAATAACTCGGCTGTCAGGTATTTTTTTTTATATTTTAGTTAAAAGGCAAAACAGTCTCCCCTAATAAGTGCAGTATATTTTTAAATGTATCATAGTTTGATAAACAACTTAGAATTGCTCTTGACTAAATTTGACCGAAACTAAAAGCTCGTGTCAAAATGTAGCGACAGAGCCTTAAGAAAAAATATTTATTAAGCGTTAGCGACGGGCACTTTTGATAAATATCTATCTTAAAATTATGGAGAGTGCACCTGTGACCACCGATCACCACAACAGTACGATTTCGAAAGGATGTAATAATTTTCATGTCGCGTGGAGGAGTTGCCAGATGTCGCTTTTTGAACGAAACTTACTGGACAGTGTGACACTACTCTCTTTAGCCGACTGTACAAGTACAAATATATGAAAATATGTACTCAAGTCCAAGTCCAAGTACAAATGCATGTACTTGGACCCAGCCCTGAGGTGGATGCGTGCTTCTTGACAATGACGGCGCACACTGAGCTCCTAGCACCGAATGCTCACCGGCAATAGTCCGTTTCATTTCATCTGTCCACCAACAAAGCGGGAAGTTCGATGGATGTGGCACCTGCGCATTTCTAGTTTGTGAATACGTGAAAATCACATGTGCTAGACATTCAAACTTATTTCTCAATAATATATTTGAACGTTTATGTATATAAAAAAAATTCAGTCATTTGCATCGACTTGTATCAAATAACATAGTCACATGATGCTCGAACGATCTATGGTTTTTCAAATTCATATAATTTATCTCATTTCAGGTATATTAAAATACATCTTGCTCTTCAAGTGCAAATAAAGGGTCCTTTAATAATTTACTGCATATAAATAACGATTAATATTTAAAATAACGTGAAATAGTAAATAATATGGTAACTGTTGAATGTGATGCTATGCTAACTCGAATATTATCTATGTTATTAACATGCAACACATCAAAATTCCTTATGTATAGACACTTGAAGAGCCAGATATCACATTATGTACCTGAATGAGATGAAATATATGGGTATATGTAAGGCTACAAGTCGTTCGAGTACGATCAGACTATACTGTTTGCAGTGTTGGGCGTAGCGGCAGTACTAGTAGCGCCGATACGTAGCGAAGCTACTTTTTTAGTAGCTGTAGCGGTAGTGCCACTCTTTTTTAGAAAGAGCAGCAAAAACGGTAGCGGCGCTGCATTTTTAGGTATGGCTAGTCACTGCTCGCTACTCGCTACTCGGGGTGGACCAACTACGTACGTGATGAAAACGCGAATGAAACGTGTACAGTTCAGAGGGCTGAGCCGCGGCCAAAGAGACTATATACGAAGAGATAGTGGTATGTAGTAATTTCTCGGGCGTGCGGAAGTAGCGCCATCTATTGCAGCCCACCAAAAACGTCACTTTTCAAGGGTAGCTTTACTATTTTTGAAGTACCTGCCACAGCACCCTATCCAGCCTTCCTTGTTTTTTTCATTATTGTAAAATGATTTGCTAATGGGGTAAAGAAAAATATATTTGTTCTTATGTTTTATTAGGTATCATCTACATTATATCAATTTGTTATTTTAGGAAAAATATGGTGTAGAAAGCATTTGCTAATATATATATATATATATATATATATATATATATATATATATATATATATATATATATATATATATAAATATATATATATATATATATATATATATATATATATATATATATATATATATATATATATATATATATATATATATATATATATTTTTTTTTACAGCAAAGGAGACCGCTCAAGGGCACAAAACAGTAAACATTAATAAAAAAAAAAGCCCGCTACTCGCTGCTCCTAAAAAGAATCCAAAGAGGTGGCCGAAAGATAAGTCAGTTTCGGGAGGAGAGGTGTCCTGATACCCTCCTCTTGAAAGAGTCCAAGTCGTAGGCAGGAGGAAATACAGATGAAGGAAGATTGTTCCAGAGTTTACCAGCGTGAGGGATGAAAGAGTGAAGATGCTGGTTAACTCTTGCATAAGGGTTTGGACAGTATAGGGATGAGCATGAGTAGAAAGTCGTGTGCAGCGGGGCCGCGGGAGGGTGGGAGGCATGCATTTAGCAACTTCAGAGGAGCAGTCAGCGTGGAAATATCGATAGAAGATAGAGAGGCAACATTGCGGCGGAATTTAAGAGGTAGAAGACTATCAGTATGAGGAGGAGAGCTGATGAGACGAAGAGCCTTTGCCTCCACTCTGTCCAGAAGAGCTGTGTGAGTGGAGCCCCCCCACACATGAGATGCATACTCCATACGAGGGCGGACAAGGCCCCTGTATATGGACAGCAACTGTGCAGGGGAGAAGAACTGGCGGAGACGGTACAGAACGCCCAGCCTCGAGGAAGCTGATTTAGTAAGAGATGAGATATGAAGTTTCCAGTTGAGATTTTGAGTTAAGGATAGACCGAGGATGTTTAGTGTTGAGGAAGGTGATAGCTGGGTGTTGTCAAAGAATAGGGGATAGTTGTTTGGAAGATTGTGTCGAGTGGATAGGTGGAGAAACTGTGTTTTTGAGGCGTTGAAGGACACCAGGTTGTTCTTGCCCCAATCGGAAATAATAGTAAGGCCTGAGGCTAAGCGTTCTGCAGCCTCCAGCCTTGAGTCGTTAAGTTCCTGAAGGGTGGGTCTTCTATTAAAAGAAGTTGAATAATGCAGAGTGGAATCATCGGCGTAGGAATGGATAGGACAGTTCGTTTTGGAAAGAAGATCATCAATGAACAACAGAAAAAGAGTGGGAGATAGGACAGAACCCTGTGGGACACCACTGTTAATAGATTTAGAAGAACAGTGACCGTCTACCACGGCAGAAATAGAACGGTCAGAAAGGAAACTGGAGAGAAAGGTACAGAAGGAAGGATATAAACCGTAGGAGGGTAGTTTAGAAAGCAAAGATTTGTGCCAGACCCTATCAAAAGCTTTTGATATGTCCAGCGCAATAGCAAAAGTTTCACCGAAACGGCTAAGAGAGGATGACCAAGAGTCAGTTAAGAAGGGAGATCACCAGTAGAACGCCCTTGCGGAACCCATACTGGCGATCAGATAGAAGGTCAGAAGTGGAAAGGTGCTTTTGAATCTTCCGGTTAAGGATTGATTCAAAAGCTTTAGATAGACAAGAAAGTAAAGCAATAGGACTGTAGTTTGAGGGATTGGAACGGTCAAACTTCTTAGGTACAGGCTGTGTGAAGGCATACTTCCAGCAAGAAGGAAAGGTAGATGTTGACAGGCAGAGGCGAAAGAGTTTGACCAGGCAGGGTGACAGCACGGAGGCACAGTTTTTAAGGACAATAGGAGGCACTCCATCAGGTCCATAAGCCTTCTGAGGATTGAGGCCAGAGGGCATAGAAAACATCATTTTGAAGAATCTTTATAACAGGCATAAAGGAGTCAGAGGGGGGATGAGTAGGAGGAATATGCCCAGAATCGTCCAGAGTGGAGTTTTTAGAAAAAGTTTGAGAGAAGAGTTCAGCCTTAGAGATAGATGAGACGGCAGTATATATATATATATATATATATATATATATATATATATATCTATATATATATATATATATATATATATATATATATGTGTGTGTGTGTGTGTGTGTGTGTGTGTAGCAAACATATCCAGTGCTTTAAATACAAGCAAAGCATACAACATTCTATGCATGCTAGATTACTATAATGCCTTTGCAACTGTGGTAACCCGGATGTCACACTGGTCCTGTGTCCCAGGGTAATGGGTTCCCTAACACCACAGGCTCAAGGGCCAATGTTACGGAGATGAGCACCGAGGCCACGCGCTGCTACAGTGTATGACCCCAATCGTACCTTTGCCTTTTGCAACATGCTCTTAGCTGAGTAAAAATATCATACTAACTGTACAAGTGCCAGATAATGGCAAGCATTGCAAACTGTTTGACAGGGCAGAGAACAAAAGCTTCTGAGCATTACAACTGAAATAAAAAATGGGAGACACTTAAAGCTTGTTAACTGAACATGACCCGATTTATAACAGGCAAAACCAAAAATGGTGCGTTATGTACAATAAAAACTGTATAAAAATGTTGCAAGGCACATCAATATAAGAGCAAAGCATCATAAAACATTTTGAAATACATGACGGAGGACATCAAGAAGGTAACACATGAGTTGTCTTAAATGGAATGCAATAACTTGGTGGTCCTGGGAGACACCCGAGCCTGAAGGTGAAAATGGGATGTAGGACACGGTATGATCTCACAAGCTCTGACTTTGGTGTCAGGGTTATGAATATATTAAGCTCAGCAGGCACAACTATGCAGCGGAAGCACATATGATAAAAGCAAATGAGACAAAATAAGGCAACTCATAGTGAAATAAAATATCAGGAAAGTTATGCTGCAGTATGTGACACACCAAATTACAGGACAGAGAGTGATATATATTTCATAGGCTACATCAATAAACATGTAGCATTTATTGCAGGAAGCACACATTAAAGTTGGATGTAATAAAATATATGTTTTTAACACACATTAAAGTTGGATGTAATAAAATCATTTGATATGAAACTCCTTGAACTGGCCAACCAAACAAACCACTCTCTGTCCACCCCACCCCCCTCAAAAAAACATTATTTTTCAAAAGGTTTATGAGGCATTAGTCAAGAATATCAACTGCCATTACATTTTGTCAAAAAAAAAAATCATACCTATGTGATTATGTATATCATATAAAGCAGAAAAAAACATTGCATGCTGTAATACAAACAAGATTACTCCTGGAAGCCACATTAATGATGCCAGACACGTGATGATAGACACTTAGTGTGATGAAATTACATGCTGTATTTCACATCATGAAACCAAGCCAAGTGTCACTGCAGGACATATTAGGTAAGGCAGACACCAAAAGCTTGTTACCTGAACAAGATTAAATATAACAGGCAAAATCCACAATAAAGCATTGCATACTGTTGGGTAGGGAAGAGAACAAATGCTTCCAAGCATTACACCTGAAATAAACAATGGCAGATATTCAAAGCTTGTGAGCTGAACAAGATCTGATTTATAACAGGCAAAACCAACAATGGTGCATTACGTGCAATATTTGGCAGGGGATTCCTTGCATTACAATTGGAAAGTGGCAGACACCTAAAGCTTATTAACTGAACAAGATCTGATTTATAACAGGCAAAACCAACAATGGTGCATTACATGTGATATCTGGCAGGGAAGATAAATGATTCCTTGCATTACAACTGGAAAGTGGCAGACACCCAAAGCTTATTAATTGAACAAGATCTGATTTATAACAGGCAAGCCCAACAATGGTGCATTACTTGCAATATTTGGCAAAGTATATGGAAAAAAATTCTTGGCGTAACAAGAGTAATACTAAATAATGGCAAATCCCACGAAGTTTCTCTTCTTTTGACAAAGCCTGTGCTCTTTGCTGCAGGGCTGTCAGAGTCTGTTTGCTCCAGCCAACATGTACTGAAACACCCCTGAGTCATGAGTGAAGTGTTGAAACTGAAGGCAAGTGAAATACTGTGCTTAGAAATCTATTAGCATTTGGACTTTGATAGTATAAGGCCAGAGCAAACCTCCTCTCTTGTAACCCATATCTTCTACTAGGCTTAGATCCTGGCATCTTGCAGCATGTTGAACCTGACCTCAGAAAAAATCCATCCCTATTGGATCTAAAAAATTGCTGGCTCTGGGCAAAAACTGCCCAGGAGTTGTAACAGCCTGGGCTTTGAGATTCCTTGCCTCCCGGTGCAGACGACAGACTGTTGTGTGCAGCAATTTTCACTTTTCATGTCTGAAAATACATGAAAAAATATTTAATGACAATTAATCACAATTCTAAATAATAAAATACGTGCATGTAATTGCATTATTTTCAGTGCTATAAGGACAGTGAATCTAAGCATTGACATTATGTCTGCACGCCAGATTCGATGGAAGGCTTCACTTAGATTGCCTGACAAGAGTAATATTTTCAGAAGAGATGGAGAGAGGATACAACTGGAGACTCTTGACAGATATAATGTCAAGATCTACAAGCACCCATTTACCATATATATCTTTAATGTTCAGTCCATACTAAAACATTTGTCAATGTGTTGCCACACTAAAAATCTAAAAATTCCCTGTTTCTGCAATGTTAATCATACCTAAGCCCTGCTAAACCATCCAAGTGAATCAAGAATGAGTTCCGGGTAACAGCATGAGCCAATACTAAATGGCGCCACTATATAAAAAAAAAAATTGCCTGCATCATGACGGGCCTGGGCCGACCGCCAGGCCCCTGAAGAAAACCTACCGGCGCTATAGGCAGGTGGGAAAAAAAAAAAAGATCACATCAGAAGAATGGACAAAGGTTTGTTAGTGGCACTTCAAGGTTATGCTACCTCTTCAAAGATTGGCCAGTCATGGTTTAAAGTGGAACAGGATAAACAAGAAACAGGTAGGTATCTGTGGACACTACTGTTACTATCAACTGCCAGCCTATGGCAAAATTTGAACCTATGGTTTCAAAAACATAAGACCCATATGGTGATCACTCGACTAATCGTAACGGTACTACACCCATAGAAACATAATAAAGAGTTTAAATATATCATTCAAAATGTCAACCTTTTTACATACCCTTTTTTTTAAGATATGAAGCCTACTGGTGTATCAGTTAAATATTGAACTCAATTTATATGCAGAGATGTGAGGTATGTTATTAAGCTGTAATGTTTCCAACACATTAGTTGTGATTAAAGCAACATGGAATAGTAACTAAAGAGGATAAAGTGTCGCTGAGAACAAGAGGTTCCTTACTATATTGTGGTGAGCTTGATGGCCGAGTCGAGTTTCCTCCAGCCCCATCAAGTTCACACCCTGTTGAGAGGGAATTTTTTAATCAAAGTGAAAAATGGATGCAAATGGTCACTAAAACTAGTTATTATACTTGGTGTCGCAAATTCGGGCAAAGAATTTAGGGAAGGACTCCCGGACTTGGCGTCACTGATGAGGTAAATGATCTCGTGCACTCATTGGGCTATAATATATACATTGTTATAATGTGTATTGTTGTATTGTTACTATATATTACCTACTGATAATGGAAATATATGTCAGGATTAATCATCAAATACAAGGAAAAAAGAATCATGTATGGAAATTGTGAACTTTTAAGTTCATGTAACAAACAAAGTTTATTATACACAAAAAGGTTGGACACTTCAGATGTAAAAGATTTTTGGATATAACATCACTCCCTTCCTCCATATTGGTTCTTTAAAGCAAGGGTTGACTACAGCTGATTATTATTTGCGGCAGGTTACACGACACTTTTTTTAGTGCAAAGCATCTGGTAATCAATGATCATTTTAAGGAATACTTCTCATAAGTAGCTACTAAAACTTGACAACCTAGAGGGATGCACCATCAGACTGTAAAGGATAGATATATTATAAGACATAGCTACATTGATGGATCCAAGGGGGCGCCCAGGGGGCCCGGGCCCCCCAATGGTCCTGAGTGATACAGGAAAACTAGCTCAAAAGCGCGCTGCGGCTAAAACAATGCTTTGGCACAAAGTCCAGGCCGTTATACCCATTGATTTAGGTCACTCCACCAGTTTTTCAAGACCAGGACTGCCGAGAATGGCTAATCGGTAATGCTAATGCTCCTTCCACCCGCAAAAAGTCTGACGTCCTCCCCAAAACTCATTTCCTGGATCTGCACCCAAAGACAAACCGTAACATGGTTCAGTGATCATGGACAAAAAAAACGTTAAGACAATCAATATCCAATCATTTCAGGATACATAAATCAGCATCCATATGAAGGAATTCTACAACTTAAAAGTGATGTTGAACAGGGTATGTGTTAAGTGACTTGCACAGTCTATTTTGTGAAGTCATAATTAGATTAATAACACAACAATCAACAAACACTAGATGAAGTATTCATACCAAAATCAGTACATGGAGCTGGTGCACTGCAATGGGAAGCACATTCCTGCAGCTCACCAAGAGGATTGGATGCTGCCATGTAGCTCAGGGAGTGGATAAATGTCTTCACCCTTGTCCTCTTTCTTGGACTCTCTCCTTCAGCTGCCACATTCTCTTGGATGATATCGGACGTGTTCGGATCTGTTGGGATGTGGTTGTGTTAGATGTGGAATAACATACGATAGTGGAACATGGAAGGAAAGAGTATGTCCACACGGTAAAATAGAGATGAGGATTGCACTGCATTAGTTGAGTGATTACAAGATGTAAATTGAAATTCTTTGGATACTGAAAGGATGTACGGGGACAACTGGGTGAGAAGGGAGAGAGATGCAGATTTTTATGTTATATAGCACGTTACACCAATGAAGACTTAGGACATACACATTCAGAAAGACCACAATTTTGGCTGCTAGACAGAAAAGCACTAGATGTCAAAGTGCCAGGACATTGAAGGAAATAATAATAAGAAAAGCAATAATAATTAACGAGTATAAATATATTTCTGATATTTTTGTTTATCTTAATACTAGTATTGGAATTTTCAAACACTAAGAATATAATAAATAAATATTGATAAATTAATGAAAATAAATACATTAATTGTACTAATACTACCACTAACAATATTAACAGCACTGCACCTAATAGACTGAGCAATAAACTCAGTCTGATATGTAACCATAATTAAACTGTCTCTGTCTGAGTGTTATGTGAAGCTTCCTCCATGCACCGTGATAGGAATGGCATAGATGCATGCAGGTTGCTGAGATACTTACAGTCACCAGCCACTTGTAGATATGGCACCAAAATGTGTTGGAAGCATTGGCGGCCAACTTCTATTTATTTAATTATCATTTTCTTTAAACAAAGGAGACAGCTCAAGGGCAACAAAGCGTACTAGAAAAAAAGCCCCACTACTCACCACTCCCAAACAGACAACAGTAGAGTCTTGATACACTCTTCTTGAAGGTCAAATTATAGGCAGGAGGAAATGCAGACGTTAGAAGGTTGTTCCAGATTTTATCAGTGTAAGGGATGAAAGAGTGGAGATGCTGGTCAACTTTTGCATAAGATGTTTGGCAAGATAAAACATGCAGTAATTGACTTAAATTAGAAAAGTATAGATTTAGGAGGGAAATGGGCAGGCATTGGTTTAGTAATAGGGTGGTGGGGGAATGGAATAGACTCAGCAATCACATAGTGAGTGCAGGGACGATAGCTTGTTTTAAGAGTAAACTGGATAGCTACATGGACGAGGCTGACAGGTGGTAATGGGGAGGAATCTGGAGCTGTCGTGTGTAGGCCATTCGGCCTCTTGCCGCGGGAGGAGGGGAGGCATGCAGTTAGCAAGTTCAGAACAGCTGTCAGCGTGAAAATGATTAGAATTTCCACATTATCATTATTCATATATATCACTTACCCCGGCTGGCATCCTTCCGTAATAAATGTAGCTTCACACCAGGCTGTGTCCTCTTTATCACCACAAAGGGACATGATTTGAGGCTCCGGCTGGTAAACGTGGCGGCCGCGGCGGTGTTATGAATTTTGAACGAGGCAGCGTTGCACTCGGAGCAGAGAAAGATATTGCTGCAAATAGCGGTATAATAAACAGTATAAGTCAGACCAAGACAATTATATTCACCCACTCTTTCCCCCTACAAACCAATGATTCAATGTAAATCAGTACTGATGGAAGTCAGCGTGCGTGCTAAAACAATGAGTTTGGAAGAAAAACATGATCACATTGTTTTTAAAGAACGGCAGTAGGGCTACAACCTTGGTTCATTTCAGTATGTTTACAGAAAGGTTAAACACATAAAACACATCTAACCACTGGTAGCCTCCCACACATGCAGAGAAAGTAATATAATTGCGGTATAATAATATAACAATAATAGCATTACTCATGACATGCAGTCAGGCTATATCTACCTAGTAAATATATATATATATATATATATATATATATATATATATATATATATATATATATATATATATATATATATATATATATATATATATATATATATATATATATATATATAGTTCCTACTGTTCATTTTAATATTTATCTACCTTTATTTTTTTATTTAAAATGGGAAATAACCAGACTGAAGAAAAAAAATTAGCAACATTTGCTGCTTGATCCCATGTAGCAACACTGCTGATTTGTTCTGGGGGCTGGGTGGTTGTCTGGATGGGGGGAGGCGCCTGGATGTAAACAAAGCTGCTCCTGCGCCATCTGTTGCAACCGATATACACCAACACTCGCCCACGGTCTCCCATAGAGGCCCCCTCTCCTGTTCTATAGTCTCCTTGGCCGCGGCCCGTCACTCTTGTCACTCAAGGTCTCAGTCGCCCGCCTTGAGGCATGGGACAGTGTTTGGAAAAACGAGAGTCAGACGTACAGTATCCTCCTGCTTGGCGCAATAAATGTCAAGAAAGTGTACTCCTGCCTTTCTCTGCCATGGACACACCTTCTAAGGTATCAGTTAGTGATAAGTCACTCGTGGATATTCCTGATCACGGCTCACGAAGCCTTGGAAACTGGTAAAAACTGGGTGAGTCAACCAGCACAGCAGGGGGAGGTGAGTGAATCTTCTAGCCTCACGTACAGGAAGTGTAAAGTGACTTACTCAGTACTCTATCAAGGACGTGGAACGTAACAATTATATGTATAAAAGAGAATTATGTTTCTTCAGTACTTATTGTTCACAAGTAGCGGTAGCGGCAGTAGTAGCGGTAGTGCACTACATTTAGAATAAAGTAGCTGTAGCGGTAGTGCCACTCAGTGGCGTTCCTGAGGGGGGGGGCGAGGGGGGGCTGTTTGAAATCGCCCCCCGGGCCCCAAAGTGAGGGGGGCCCCAAAATGCGAAATTTAACCATTGCTGCTATGGCAGGAGGACAAGCTAAATTCAGTGGCCCCAAAATGGTCAAGGGCCTTACCTTCATTCTCTTCTACCTTCCCCTCACTCTGTTCTACCTTCCCTTCACTGTTTAACTTATTTCCACTCTGTTCTACCGCCCCAAACTTTGTTCTCCCTCCAGTCATGATTCACTCTGTTCTAACTCCCTTCACCCTGATCTATCTCCCTTTACATAATGGAGTCCCTTCCAGCAATATTGATTCATTTAACTCCCTCCACATCATATCGCCATCAGAGTACATTACTGTTATCCTCATTTTTACCATTTATCATTATGCTTAACTGGATTAAGTGGATCTTCAATTATTCAGTGTGCACCTAGTTTTAATAAATAAAATGTCTGAAATTTGCATTTACAAGTGCCTTTAAAATGATTCTACAATTGCTCATATTCTAAAAAATTTCCTGGTGGGGGGTGGGGCTAACAGCACCCCACTAAACCCCGCAGCTGCTTTGGCTCATTGTGCTCGCCTCTCACCCCATAAGAGGGGCCCCAAATGGGAATGAGCCCCCCGGGCCCCAAAATGTCTAGGAACGCCCCTGGTGCCACTACTTTTAGCAGGTAGTGCGCACAACAGTGACTGTTTGATAAGTTGTTCTTTCATGTGCTTGTATGGTAGATTACAGACTCAAATCGGCATGTTTGCGGTTCATATAAGAGGGCTTGATTTTTTGTTTTTTTTGTTTACACAAACAATCGAATATATCATTGAAAATATAAAGTTGATCTTCACGCAATCACGAACTAACAATGCACAGGTGCCACATCGACGTTCACGAGCGGACAGACGGAATGGAACTGACTACAGTATGGCTATCTCAATTTCCCAATATCTCGCCGCAAGAGCCTCGTCCACCTTTTAAAGTTTTACCGTCTTTTCTCTTTGTTTCATCACCTTTTCATCATCACCATTAATCTCCAATCTTTCTATGACATGCACTGCACATTTGGGTTGCTTTAGAAAATCAAATAACTGCTACACCACGACACAGCCAAGGGATTACTGACTAATAAGGGCCACTTTCACAGTCACTTTGTTTGCTTTTATCGTTACAAATGGCGGCGATCGACGCTATAGTTTTCCACGTGAAACTGGCCCATGGGGTAGTGGTGGCTGCAGAGGAAGCGAGAGGTGTTGAGAGTGTGAGGCAAGGTGCGGGGCTAGGCTGACCCCGCAGCCGCCACTGCCCCATCGGCCAGTTTTACGTGGAAATACTATAGCGGCGATCGCCGCCATTGGTAACGATCAAAACAAACAAAATGACTGTGAAAGCGGCCCTAAGAACAGGTATTACAGTGACTAAAGGCCTTGTTGTAAAACTCGCTGACCGCTTCAGACATCCTTGGAAGAAATTCTGAAATTATAATGTTTGGTGAATTAGTCTTGAACTGCTGGATAAGCCTACGGTACTTATTCAACATCTCCGAGCGGGCCCTGCAGATGTCATTAGTATCATTTTTTTTAATTCGTTTCGGCCTATGGAGCCGGCAGGCTTTCTTGATGGGGTCTGATGTTCGGCCCCAGCCCATTGTGGCGCAGGCAAGTGTTTATAGGGGCACCGTCTTGCTTGACTCATACTGCCACCCGGCGCTCATCTTTGTCTCTCTTTACAGAGGATCTAGAGTCCGGTATAGGTGCATGTGGGTAATCTTAGGCCACTCGGCGGTGTCTGGAAAATTCCAACTGTGGCGATGGACAGGACTCGAACCCACTTACCACTCAGACACCGCCTGCGTGAGAGAGAGAGAGAGAGAGAGAGAGAGAGAGAGAAGGAAGGCGGGTAAAGAAAACAACGGAGGCGGGGAGGCTCGCTCGGGCCCTACCCAAACGGACTTCATATATGAATCAGAGTAAATAGTTATTTTATTATAAAGAAAGCACTTCCAGACGACACAAGAAAAAAAAATACATACCACGCTGCTCTTGCGAAGATATAAAAATTCGAAAGGAAAATCAGATTCAATTATTGAGTGTTTTGATACTCCCCTCTAAAAAGACTTTTTATCGAAGGACGAAGAAGAGACGTACTAGATTTAAAAAGGGAAACTGGAAGTTGAGAGATATTTAAGAAGTTTTCTCTTAGAGGGTGGTTGTAAATCTCAAATCCCATGTTAAATACCTTATATTCTAATTGTAACTCCTCTCTTATTTATACGCCGATTTCTTTCATTCAAAAAGCATTTTAATCAGGAAGGATGGGAAAGTAACGTTTGCTATTGTTTGGTTTTATACAATAGTAAAAAATATTTTTGTAAAGTTCGATGAAATAATAAAAATAATTTTGACAAATATTTTTCAAAAATCAAAATCAACTTCAAACAATAGTTTCGATAGCAATCCCTATTCCTTACACATACTTTCATAAGCTGCAGTATATGATATAATTATGTGTATAACAAGAAGTGCAAAGGAGGAGATATTTTTTAAAGTGCAAAATCATGGTTTTGAGATATCAAGCGAAGTTGAAATATTTTTTGAATTTTACCTTTTCCACCTAGGGAGTTGAAATTCACAGGATATATACATCTGGATATGAAAAAAAAAGCAGACATAGTTTCCCTTACTTACTGTCATTGATTGTGTAAACAGACTGCTTTGCTTACCCAAGATTACGTCTTTTTACGGGGTCACAAGTCCATGTACTCGAGTTTTACCATATTTCGCTTTATTTCAAAGTAAAAACCAGTGTTCGACTGTGTAAAATCAATAAAATATAATGAGAAAAGACATTTGAGGCTTATACATACTAAAGTATTTTGTTGGATTTATGAAAAAAGATATGGTTATATCGATTTTTCACTGATAAATATGAAAATATAATAGAGAATGCTAAAATTTCCCATTTTTATAGCCAGTGGTGAGAGAGAACCTAAGAGTTTCATGACAGACCAAGGAAAAAATCTTAAAAAAAAAAGAAGGTGTAAACATGGATTGTAGCCCGTAGCGCCGCGCGGAAACTCATTGCAGCACGTTGCATTGCATGTTGCATACCACTGTATTAGTTTTTCATCAGATTCATTCATATACCACAAGAAAGAGAAAAATTCAAAGAATTTTATAAGCCCCCCCCCCAGGCCGACCATTTACAACCTCCCCTTAAGGTAAGTATTAAACCTTTAGCAAGTTGATAAAGCAAGGCTATAGGGTGATTCTCTGTAGGGGAAGAGGTTGCCCTCATTAAGTTCAGGCTGAATGTAAATGCAATTCCAGTACGTTAAAATGATAGGTGCTGAAATGCAGAGACGAAAGAGTAGCGTGTCAGCAAGGTGTTAGCGCTGCAGCACAAAATTTAGGGACAAGAAAAGAAACTCCACCGTGTTCATAAGCCATCTGAAAGTTAAGGCCAGAGAGGGAATAGAAAACACTAAAGCCTCGTTCCTACTCTGCCGACAGCACAGTTGGCAGCATGTCGGCGACATGCTGCCAACTAGTCTCAAGACGAGTCTCAACGGTCATTTTTTTAAATGGCTCCATGTCTACGACAACCATGAATCTGCCGACCGATTGGCCGACAGTCGCAGACGGTCTTGACGACAGTCTTGCAGATTGCCTGTCAACTGGTTGGCCGACAGTTGCCAAGGAGTTGGCTGACAGTCTTCCCGACGGTCTCCGCACTGTCTTGGCGGCTGCCTTGCCAACTGTCGCCGAATTCTACCCAAAATCTTAAAAGGATATTTTGGCCGTAGACAATAGCAGTCTTCATGGGTCCTGGGGTATATAGGGTGTGATGGGCCCAGACTCCGCTGTGTCTACTTCTAGGGTTGCCACCCGTTCCTTAAAATACGGAATCGCTCTGTATTCGGAAATGAAATGTAGCGTTCCGTTTTGAACCAATACGGAACGCCAATTGTTCCGTATTTTATTATCTGAATGGTCAAGCAGATAAAATTCAGTATCTTAAAATTGTAGTGAGCGCACTTCTAAGTTAATCACAAAACCAGTCCGTAAAATTTGTCAAGGTTCGTCATAAAATACGTGTATAATACGCGACGTAACGTCCCTCCCCTCTCCCTCTTGCCTCCACCAGCAGCGTGCAGCGGCTATCACTCATTGCATGCTCGAGAAATTTTAGGGTTGCCACCCGTTCCTTTAAATATGGATCCATTCCGTATGTGAGAGTGAGATGCTGGATTCCACATGGCAACCCTATAGTTGTATCATTCGACACAAGAGAGAGGCAGCAAGAGTGCGTGCGTGCTGTCCGGCTCTCAAATGTGTGCCAGCGAAACGTAACCATGCCCAGAAGTTGTTGTGCTTGTGATTGCAAAATGAAAATATAAATTTCCTGATGGCGGCAGTGTTAGCCAATATTTCTGAGCCGACAGTCGTCACGAACGTCCTTCATTAGGCGAAGACTGTCGTCACGACAGTCCCTCATTATTCTTAAGTAGTCGGCACCGACGACTGTGCCGACAGGAAACGGTAAATAAATTAAAAATGGCCCCAACAGTCGTCACGACTGTCTTAAGACAAGCCAAGACTGTTGACGACAGTCTTGACGACTGTCCCCGACCTCCCTCAGACCTCAACCGGAAATGACGGTTGGTCCAGACCCTTGCCGACTCTTGTCGTGAAAGTTTAGCATGGAATACTTTTTCGCGCTAACCCTCACGACCCCACACTCCCCTCCCGACGTCCGCTCAGCATTCGGCGACCGTTTCTAGACTTCTTTCAAGACATGCCCGACCCTTTCACATCAACACCCAAGACCTCGTGCACCCTGGAGTCGTTGGTAGTTGTGGCCCAGAGTCGGCACAGTGTGAACGGGGCTTAAGAGGACTTTTGATATCAATCAGTCAAAGTGAAGTCGGCGGAGGAGTGAGTAGGAAGAATATGCCTTGAATTGTTTAAAGGGAAAGTTTTAGAGTAAATTTGAGCAAAGAGTTCAGCTTTAAGAGACAGGTTTGGCGGCTATAGAGCCATCATCATTAAGAAGAGGAGGAAAATACGAAAAAAAAAGGGAAGTTGTTGGAAATATCATTGATTAGTTGCCAGAAGTTCCCAGGAGATTTGGACAGTTTCTAATGATGAAAGAGTTTTTGGTACATCAAAGAATAGATTTGTGACGATCTATGGCAGAAATATAAGGAATGTTTTTTTGCTAGATGGAAGTTTTAAGAATCTTTTATAAGGTGCCATTTTGTTTTTGATAGAAGCTGAACAAGGATTAGTGAAAACGCGATTTTTAGCATAAAGAGTATAATGTACGTAGAATGTGTGCCTCTATCCTAGAAACGATCACCTCCGTAAAGCGCTGGACACATACAGCGGTACCTCTAACTTAGAAGTAGAGATCATTCCATGTAAAAACTAAAAAGTACATCTACAGGTCTCTCAGTCGAGTTGAAGCCAGAAGCAACTCTTTCTTGGTGGTTCCATAGGCTTAACATGAACGACAGGACGGATCACTGAAATAGGCTTTTGGTTAAAGGAGCCCATCTGAGTGAATCAGTTATGGAAACAAAGTAAAAAGTTAGATTCGATAGAGTTCTAAAGTTTTGGGTGTCCCCAAGGCGGTCTAGTATATGTGTAGGGTGAATAACCTTTCAAAGAGAATGCCCACCTTGATTTTATTGAAAAGGTTAAAGTTGAGAGGTGCTTGAAAATTTCTTGTTAATGATCGTTTCAGAAGCGTTAGAGAGGTGAGGAAGTAAAGCTATATGACCTTGTTTTAAAGTGTTAATAAGGTCACCCTTAGGCACAGATTATTTGTAAAAGTACTTACAGCAGGAAGGAAAGATAAATACTGAAGAGCAGAGACGAAAGTAGAGAGGAGAGGAGGCTTAGGGGATTTATTTATTTATTTATTATTATTATTTTTTTTTACGTTTGCCCCTATTGCCAAGTGCATCTTCCAGTGGCCTGATGGATGGTCCCCAGGTGGGAGGTGATGATCGCCCAGCAGCCCGTTCTGGCGCAGGCGAGGTGTTTATAGTGCGCCATCTTGCATTGGCTCATGCCCGGAACTCGTTTCTGATTTCTTTTGGCTTGCTCCCTCTCCGGTCCGTGTTGGTGATGGTCTTCAGGACAGCATGTGGTTAGGTAGTTCGGTGACTGCGGGCGGTGAAAAAAAATGGTGGTGGTAGGGGATTCGAACCCGTCGTCACGCAGCACGCGGCGTCCAGTACGCTACTACTACCTATCGGCCACCCCGCCCACAGAGTTTGTGACTGTAGAGAGTCGATAGATCCTGCCGTGAAGTACTTACGATAGAAATGGGGCCTGCATGGAGATGTGCTCAAATAGGTTTCCCTATTGACTGATTGATTTAAAGAGAAAAGTTTGTAATCAGGCAGGGCGTCAGCGTCGGTGAACAGTATTACGGACTCCATCAGAACCACAGATCTTCTGAGAAATTAGGCTTGAAACTGCATTGAGAGTATGATTATTTTGATTTTTAGATCTAGATTTTAAGTATCAAAGACAGTAAGGTCAGCGGAAGGATGAGTATGAGAACAATGCCCTGAATTATCGAGAGTTGAATTTTCAGAAGAACATTGGAACGAACAGTTCACCTTTAGAGATAAATACGAAAGCCTAACTGCCATCACGAATAAGGATAGGTGGAAATAAATAATTTAAAGTTGGTGGAACTGATTTTTGCTAGGTGCCAAAAGTCTCTGAAAAAGTAGAACTAGAAAGATTTTGACATTTTCCATTGATGAAAAAGATTTTGGTTGGTTGAATAATAGATTTTGATGGCTCCGGGCAGAAATATCAAGGGTGTGATTTTTAAGAATAGGAACGCTCAGGTACCTTTTGTGAGATGGCTCTTTATCTTCAGTTGCATATGTGAGATTAAACATGAGCTTTATCACATGAAAGAGAATACTATGATGTCACGCCGCCAGGCTTGCTGAAACTCGTGTTGCGTAGAATCAGAGCTCTCCTTAGGAGAGACAAGGAGAGGTATGACAGGAGTCTCTCTAACTGTGTCGAGGGCCATCTCGATGCAAATAAGCCCCGACCGACTCTCTGAAGAAGCTCCGCTTCGGGCCTCCCTCTCAAGTGAGTGCCAACTGAACAGCAGATGATTGCCTCGTGTCAGACATGGATGGACAGAGGGCTCATTGGGCTGAGTACCTTGAGCATTTGTACATGACGGACTCTCCGAATGGGCATTTTTCAGTTTCTGGGTTGCAGGTGGCGGATGCTGATCCACCTATGTACGACAGCACACACCCTCTTGACAAGATCAGAGAGTCTGTCGCATGGTTGAAGGGTGAAAAGTCAACTGGTAACACCAGTGCGGAGCTAGTCAAAACTGGAGGTGAGGGCATAATCCGAGGGTTCAATGTGGTCTTGACTGCAATAGGCAATTTGATACCATTTCTCTTGACAAGCATGTTATCCGAGGAGGCTGGTTGTCCCTATCTGGAAAAGGAAAAGGGGCCACCAGAATTTCAACAACTTCTTTGGTATTATGCTGTTCGATGTGCCAGGCAAGGTGCCTGTCTATCTATTGCTCATGCGGATTCGCAGCCAGCTGCTGAAACTGCAGAGGCCTGAGCAGTCTGAGCTCACGCCTGGTAAGTCGACAACTGACCGTATCCTAGCGCTTAGCTTACTGGTGGAGAGGTAAAGTTTCGAGAGAGGATCCTTCAGCAGCTGTGAGTGTCCATGTAAAAGTTGAACCTCCCAGGCATTGACGTGTTCGATTGAGAAACGAAACACTATGGTAGTGTTCATGTAAACGTTGAGCCTGAACTTATCTATTTTATGAGATTCAACTTTTACACGAGTAAATAAATTATATATGCAGGCTCAGTCAGCAAATTATTTCCTTTTTTTTCTTTACAACAAAGGAGACAGCTCAAGGGCACAAAAAAAGGAAACAATAATAAAAAAAGCCCGCTACTCGCTGCTCCTAGAAAGAATCCAAAGAGGTGGCCGAAAGAGGGGTCAATTTCGGGAGGAGAGGTGTCCTGATACCCTCTTCTTGAAAGAGTTCAAGTCGTAGGCAGGAGGAAATACAACTGAAGGAAGATTGTTCCAGAGTTTACCAGCGTGAGGAATGAAAGAGTGAAGATGTTGGTTAACTCGTGCGTAAGGGATTTGGACAGTAAAGGGATGAGCTTTAGTAGAGTGTCGTGTGCAGCGTGGCCGCGGGAGGGGGGGAGGCATACAGTTAGGAAGTTCGGAAGAGCAGTCAGCGTGAAAATAGCGATAGAAGAAAGAGAGGCAACATGGCGGCGGAAATTAAGAGGTTTAAGACTATCAGTAAGAGGAGGAGAGCTGATGAGACGAAGAGCATTCTGTCCAGGAGAGCTGTGTGAGTGGAGCCCCCCCACACGTGAGATGCATACTCCATACGAGGGCGGAGAAGGCCCTTGTATATGGATAGCAACTGTGAGGGGGAGAAGAACTGGCAGAGACGATACAGAACACCCAACCTCGAGGAAGCTGATTTAGTGAGAGAGGAGATGTGAAGTTTCCAGTTAAGATTTTGAGTTAAGGATAGACCGAGGATGTTTAGTGTTGAAGATGGTGACAGCTGAGTGTTGTCGAAGAATAGGGGATAGGTGTTTGGAAGATTGTGTTGAGTTGATAGGTGGAGAAATTGGGTTTTTGAGGCATTGAAGGACACAAGGTTTCTTTTACCCTAATCGGAAATGATAGTAAGGTCTGAGGTTAAGCGTTCTGCAGCCTCCAGCCTGGAGTCATGTAATTCCTGTTGAGAGGGTCTTCTGTTGAAAGAAGTTGAATAATGCAGAGTGGAGTCATCAGCGTATGAGTGGATAGGACAGTTTGTTATGGAAAGAAGATCATTGATGAATAACAGGAAGAGAGTGGGTGATAGAACAGAGCCTTGTGGAACACCACTGTTGATAGGTTTAGGGGAAGAACAGTGACCGTCTACCACAGCAGAGACAGAACGGCTGGAAAGGAAACTGGAGATAAAGGAACAGAGAGAGGGATAGAATCCAGAAGGGGGCAGTTTAGAAGGCAAAGACTTGTGCCGGACTCTGTCGAAGGCTTTCGACATGTCTAGCGCAACTGAGAAAGTTTCACCGAAACGGCTAAGAGAGGATAACCAAGAATCAGTTAAGAGAGCAAGAAGATCGCCCCTTGCGGAACCCATACTGGCGATCAGATAGAAGGTCTGAAGTGGATCTTCCATTTAAAAAATGATTCAAAAGCTGTAGATAGACAGGAAAGTAAAGCTATAGGGCGGTAGTTTGAGGGATTGGAACGGTCACCCTTCTTAGGCACAGGCTGTACGAAGGCGTACTTCCAGCAGGAAGGAAAGGTAGATGTTGATAGGCAGATATGAAAGAGTTTGACCAGGCAGGGTGTCAGCACGGAAGCACAGTTTTTAAGGACAATAGGAGGCACTCCATCAGGTCCATAAGCCTTCTGAGGATTGAGGCCAGAGAGGGTATAGAAAACATCATTCTAAAGAATCTTAATAACAGGCATGAAGAAGTCAGAGGGGGGATGAGTAGGAGGAATATGCCCAGAATCGTCCAGGGTGGAGTTGTTACAGAAAGTTTGAGTGAAAAGTTCAGCCTTAGAGATAGATGAGACGGCAGTGCTGCCGTCAGTGTTAAGAAGAGGAGGGAAAGAGGAAGAAGTGAAATGGGAGGAGATATTTTTGGCTAGGTGCCAGAAGTCTCTGGAAGAACTAGAGAAAGCAAGGTGTTGACATTTGCTATGGATAAAGGAGTTTTTGGTAAGTCGAAAAATAGATTTGGCACGATTCCAGGCGGAAATGTAAAGATTATGGTTAGCGGGAGTTCGAAGGTTCTGGTACCTTTTGTGAGGTGCCGCTCTATCTGTGATTGCACGAGAACAAGCGTGATTAAACCAAGGCTTTTTAGCATGGGGAGTAGAGAGAGTACGTGGAATGTATGCCTCCATTCCAGAGACAGTCACCTCTGTGATGCGCTGGGCACACACAGAGGAGTCTCTCTCCTGGAAGCAGTAATTATTCCACGGGAAATCGGAAAAGTACATCCTCAGATCGTTCCACCGAGCTGAAGCAAAATGCCAGAAGCATCGCCTCTTCGGTTGGTCCAGAGGATGTACAGGAGTGATAGGACAGAATACAGAAATAAGGTTGTGGTCGGAGGAGCCCAACGGAGAGAACAGTTTGACAGAGTAAGTAGAAGGGTTCGAGGTAAGGAAGAGGTCTAGTATGTTGGGCCTGTCTCCAAGACGGTCGGGAATACCTGTAGACGGTGTAGGGTGCTGAACCAACTGCTCTAGATCGTTGAGGAGAGCAAAGTTGTAGGCTTGTTCACCAGGCTGGTCAGTGAAAGAGGATGAAAGCCAAAGCTGGTGGTGAACATTGAAATCTCCCAAAATGGAGATTTCAGCGAAGGGAGAGTGGGTCAAGATGTGCTCCACTTTAGAGTTCAAATAGTCAAAGAATTTTACATAGTTAGTAGAGTTAGGTGAGAGATAAACAGCACAGATGTATTTAGTAATAGAAGTCTTAGCCAGATTGTGGAAAATTCTGAAGAGTCAAGGTCGTGGGCACGAGAACAAGTGATGTCGTTGCGCACGTAGACGCAACATCCAGCTTTGGATTGAAATTTAGGATAGAGATAGTAGGAAGGAACAGAGTAGAGATTGCTGTCAGTAGCCTCAGAAACCTGTGTTTCGGTGAGGAAGAGAAGGTGAGGTTTAGAGGAGGAGAGATGGTGTTCCACAGAATGAAAATTAGAACGAAGACCGCGAATGTTGCAGAAATTGATAAGAAAGAGGTTCGAGGAGTTATCAAGACACCTCTCAAGTCGGCAGCCAGAAGGGGAGTCCTCCCTGGGGGAATTTGTGGTCCCCCCCCAGGTGGGGTCTCCAAGGCATGGTTATGGTTCGCCATTTTGAATTTTGGTAAAAGATGTGTGTGTTGTATGAATGTAGTGTGGTGTAGAAAGAGAGAGGATCTGTCTTTAGAGAGCATGCTGAACTACTTTCTGGTGTTGATGAGACAATAGGGAAACGGCAGGTCCTCCTGGCCCCCTTCCGACCGTCGGGTTCTTGTTGTTTGTGATAGTCAGGTTCGTTATGTTGACAGGTATTTTTGCTATCAGACAGGATTGAGGCGTGTATGGCAAGCGAGGGATCGAACCCCATTGTCTTTCTCAGCTGTGGCGGAAACGACGTTTCTCGTGTGCCAAGCGAGGACCTTCTCAGGCGTTTTAGAGAATTGTTAGGCAGGATACGTGACGCTGGTGGGTCGCCAGTAGTGTGTGGCGTCCTGCCATGGAAGGGCGTTGGCGATGGATGGCTGTGCAATGGGTGGCTGTTCGTCGACTCTTTGGCAACGACGCCCTCTACGCCCGTGACGACATCTAGCTCATAATATAACCAGGCAGCTTAGAAGTAATTCTAGAGGAATCTTCTATACTAACAGCAGGAGCCTCAGAAACAAGATAGACTTACTAAGGGGTGAAGCTTGTTCAGAAAATTTTGACATAATAGCGATCACTGAGACATGGATAGACACTGCTAATAGAAATTTTAGATCAGAATTTGAAATAACGGGTTATCAGATGTTTCACAAAGACAGAATTTTTTATGCTAAAATCTTTCCACACACACACACACACACACACACACACACACACACACACACACACACACACACCACACACACACACACACACACACACACACAGGAGGGTGCACACACAAGGGTGATAATTATAGACTCACTTAAATGTTTAGTTAACAACTCAGTCAAAACTAACATGGATTCAGAATCAGTTTAAAACTAACTCTAGGAGTTATATACAGGCCAGGGACTTTAATTATAGGAATATAGACTGGGAAGATCTAGTGGGTGACCTGGAAGCCGAGGACTTTCTTGAAGTTATACAAGATAATTTGAGTTGGAGGTGGGCGGAGAGTTAGGAAATAGTGATCGAAGACATCTTGAAGGGGTAAACTGGGATAATTTAAAATGTCTTACAATAATTTAGTTAGAGTAATAGTAGAAAAAAAGACTAAAACACGAGATTGGGTTAAAGTTTCAGATGTATGCTAGTAGAAAATTACGAAAATATGAGCACATTGTTGAACGACTACTTCCTTTCAGTATTCACACAGGAGGATCGAACGACCATCTTTAAGATGTCGGTAAATAAAGAGTGCAAATCAATGGTAAAAGATCTGACTAACAACCCTCACATAACTATTGCTTAAATGACAATCTCAAGTAGGTCTGGGTGCGAGAGGATTTATATGTTTTTATGTAATGGGAAGGGTCTTTGGAGGGCTTCAGCACCCTCATCACTTCCCATATATACCTCACCGGGAGTGGCTTGCGCCCGTTCGGTAGGTGTTGTTGTTAACTCCATATCGTTTACAGGAAGTCGTGTGGGAGATACACGCCCGCACGCGAGGATGGCTGGGTTTTGGGTTCTCAAGCAACGGAGGTATGGGACGCGCGGACATGCTGACAGCTTGGGTGCTGGACGGGCGGCTGTACCTTCAGGATCGCCACGGTGTAGGCGATCAACTGCCACTTGAGGACGAGAGAAACGACTGGCAGGTCCTCCATGCTCACGAGAACGACACACACACGGTGGTAGTCGTGATGCGAAAGGTGAACACATGCGACTCCGAAGACTATATTCTGACGGTAAGTGGTGAGAGGAAGTTCAACCCTTGACTGCGGATTTCCTACCAGAAGACCTCAACAAGCTACAGGTATGGAACAAAAAGTGGCTGCTACAATTCAATGAAGAAAAATGTAAAGTCCTGCACCTTGGGAGGGGATATCCAGCACACCAATGCCACACGGGAAACACTCCACTATCCACCACAGAGGCAGAGAAAGACCTGGGACTATATGTAACTAGGCTTACAGTGAAGACGAAATCCGTACCAATCGCAGCGAACGGGTTAAACTGAAATTGGATGAAGAGCTAAAGAAAGTGGAGGTGAAGAAAGAACTCGGGAATGAGGCGAGGGATGGAAAATTAAAGGAATGAGGTGGAGAATGAATGTTAGCCTTTTTGGTAGCTAGTTTATATGTCTGTTCAGTGTAACACGTGTATTGTTGCTAATGGGGTTCAGGTTCATACTGTTACCTCGCTGTCTGGGATGGAGTCACATTTGCTTGCACCTCAGAGTTGATTGAAGTTAGTGAAGTAATAAAAGGCCTGACCATAAGTGGTGAATTGGAAGTGATGTTGATATGGCCGAGCGGATTGACTTCACTTCTCTCTCTCTCTCTCTCTCTCTCTCTCTCTCTCTGGTTATAAAAATGTGCGTTGAGTTTTAACTACATTATACAGTCTCACACGTATATACAGTGAGTGTGAGGAGTCGCATTTAAAAGCCGACACCCTGCGAGTCACACGTCTTGCTGTTCGCCTCGCCCGTCTTGATCTGCCTTCACCACCGCTAGTCGTGGCTCTCGCCGGTGATGACTTGAATCAGCCGGTGTCCACTACAGCAACGGAGATCAGTAAAAAAAAGATGATACTTCTGAACGACCTCACGGCGGCCATTTAAATTCACCTGTCCCACCGCCCGCCCGACATATATTTTTCCTATTTCAACGTATTACAAGCCTTATTTCACTGCCCTCACCCACCCAAAACAATCACAAGGGACTATTTACCGTTACAGATGTGGCGCCACTCTCTCCCAAGCCTACCTTTCACTAAACATCCGGTGGCGCGATACAGAGCTTGTGATTCGACACTTACATTCCTACATTCATATGTACATGATATTATATACATTAGTGCCTTACATGAAGTGGGAAACGAAGCGGAGATGGATAAGGCACGGGAGGTGGATAGTGAAGTAGGAATGCTACTACGAGGTAGAAAATTGTATTGGAAGGGATGGGGAGGTCGATAATAATCAAATACAAATAAAGTATAGGTAGAAAATGATAGTGGAAAACACGTAGGAAGTAAGGGATTGAATGGATATGATGATGGAGCTATATAGGATGGAGCGATAGAGGAAGTATAAGTTAAAGATTAGGTTAGAATGGATGTGGAAGGTGGATGATGAACTGGCTACGGAAGTGTGTGGTGAATAAGGGGATGGGGTAGGAAGTAGAGGTAGAAAATGAAGTGGGAAGGAAACTAAAAGGTGGAGAATGAATGAGGAATGAAAGTTGGATAGGGAAGATGAAATGAAAGTGACAGCTAATGAAGGGGAGAAAAGAAGAGTTCTGGTCGGTGTTGGAGCAAATCCCCCAAAATGCAATTTTTTTTGTCATCATCACAGCTATCCTGACACACAAGAAGTAACAAAAAAATAAATAAATAAATAAATAAATAAATAAATATATATATATATATATATATATATATATATATATATATATATATATATATATATATATATATATATATATATATATATATATATATATATATATATATATATATATATATATATATATATATATATATATATATATATATTGTACAAGCATCAGAAGGACTATCGCAGTCAATAAGAACTTGCTTAGTGTTTGAACTTCTTAACCTATACGCTAGGAATAAAAAATCAAGCATATATATGACCCAAACAATAGGAGCCGTATTACTAAACATTTCGTCGCCCAAGAACACATATTTGACAAGGCTTTCGTAGGAGGTTTAGTCATTTCCGGGAGTAGTTTTATGAGCCTGGTGGTAGTTTGACCCTTCCTCAGTAGAACCTAAAGAAACACTCATTAGAACCCGTCTGACCCCCTTTTTGACCCTTATAAATAGTTGACGTGAGAAGCCAAAGTGTCTTATAATACCGACCTAGGTGTTATTATGAGCTAAGGTTGTTTATTAAGCCTGCAGGGGTTTATATTAACGGGACATGCATTTTATGTGTTCTGGGACCGCAGTGGCGCTGTAAATCCATAGAAATGAGAAAGGGATCAGGTCGGCGTGAGAGCCTCGGGAAGATTCACAGATGTAGAGTTTTTACTAGCTATTGTAGAGGTTCATATTCACAGAGAGGCTACAATTGTTGTTTTTGCAACATGTGCCGGGACAACAGTAAACTACATTATTAAGAGAAATAGGAGAAATCTGGATCATACATGTTTTTTTCGAAATCCTTTTGCATAGTTTTCGATTTTTTTAGCACGAATTTCATATTGACAGGGATAACCTTTTATTGCTTGTAGTATGTAATTTTGCCCTTTTGTTGATTTCTGTGCGTCAGGATAGCAGTGATGCTTGTCTACAGGCGCGTAATTTTGCAACTAGTGGGTAATGCTTCTCCCATCAATAAGGATTCATTGTTACATTCTTTCTTTCCCAGAATGTTTGAAGTATATACTGTACCTATATTGAGGTTCCAACAAAAGCCCTTCACCTTTACCTATTATCAAGTCCTATAGTCAAACTCTTATCCTTCTCAGAATACATGTAACAACCTGTTATATTTGGGTTCGAAAGGTTCAGCTGGGTTCAACTCGACTAACAGGCAATCTATCTCGTCCTCTGTAGGTAGGTAAGGTTTCATCCTTCCAATAATCAGTTTTTAATAGTTAGGCTCCCTTCACAGAACGTCCTCAGTAGTCAACCTCGTTCATTTTTTAAAGGAAAGGAGACAGAACCACCAGAATCATTTGGAGAGGTTTGTACACTACTACGTACATCAGGTTTCGTTGTAGTCTTTCTTGAAATTAGGTTCTAAAGCTCTCTTTAGTATGGTCTGGCTCCAATGCCAAGTTTTTTACTCCTTCTAACAGTCATATTTAATTGTTAGATTTTTCTCTTTCCCAGAAACTTTGTGGTAAAATCTGTGTGCTAATGTTTCAAAATAAAGACTCCCTTACCATCAGGCTCAAATTTCCTCAATATACCAGTGTAAATTTCATTTGCTTCCCCCCACAGTCAGATTTTAAAGTTACTTCTAGTGTAATCTTAATATTATTGTTACATGATCATCCGTAGTATGGCCCTGATTCAAAGTAAAGTCTTTTCACGCATTTCTACAACCATGTTCTATAATATATCTGCTTCCCTCACAAGAACGAGACAGTCCATCTGCTGTACGCGTGGGGGGACGAGGACCCCAGCGGCGCCCACCCTGCCTACCACGGCCCACGTCGAGGCAGCAGGTGCTTTATCATAGCCTTCCTCCATCCTCTTCTCTCTCTCTCTCTCTCTCTCTCTCTCTCTCTCTCTCTCTCTCTCTCTCTCTCTCTCTCTGAGAGTGCTTTAAAATACTTAACGGTTTTACCAACGTGGATCCGACCAAGCTGTTTGTGATGGATGATTCGACGCGAACGAGAAATAATGGCGCTAAACTCAAATGTAGACAAGTTCATTCAGATTGCACAAAAGTCTTCTTCATTAATGCTGTTGTTCGAGATTGGAACAGATTACCACCACCAGTGGTGCAGTGTAACTTGATTGCATCGTTTAAGAATAATCTTGACCGCTATCTCCTCCATCTAAATGTTCACTAGGTCAGTTTCAACGTCATGGTGGCCGCATAACAACTGTCACTTAGGTTTAGGACAGACCATCTAGTTTGGGCCTTAGGGCCTGTGTGGTCTGGTTATTTATGCAATCCTATGTAATTCTCTCTCTCTCTCTCTCTCTCTCTCTCTCTCTCTCTCTCTCTCTCTCTCTCTCTCTCTCTCTCTCTCTCTCTCTCCGAGCATGCATTGTCTAACTTTGAAATAAAACCGATAAGAGTCATAAACTCAAATCACTTAAAAAAAATAAAAAAAAGTCCTGGACTGATAATATCCAGTATAATCCCTGAAAAAAAAAGTGTGCAAAAAAAATCCTCTCTCTCACCCTCACAACCGTCCTCGATATGTCCTTTGTCCTTCAGATTAATCTATTAACCTTTATAACGACCTCTTCACTGTTTTATGACGTAACCAAATCACTGGACGTATCTCTCTTGATTTAGAAAAGGTTTGATAAAGTCCGCATCCATAAATTAACAAATTACGGATTTAACTCAGAGTGGGCGCCGGTCACTAGTGGGCGTCCCTCAGGCTCCAGTTCTTGGCCAGTTGCTCTTTTACTTAGTAAATTTGCAGACGACACAAAGATTGGTAACTCGGTTCACCTGACGACGAAGACAGGCAAAGCCTCCAAGAGCACAAAAAAAAATTTTCAGCTTGGGATAGATGATGTGCCCTTTAACGTACACAAGTGCCAGGTCCTTCAAGTTGGAACGAGGAATAAAATAAGAAGTTTGATTACGAAATGTTAAACAAAGCGTTCAATAATTCTCACAGCAATGCATCGATGCAGCAAATAAAGCGAACAGAATGTTTCATTAAATAAAAAACTTTTTTTTATTTAGAGAAAGATGTAATATCAGCTCTACACAACAGTAGACCAAGAATTTGGAATATATATGGTTTTTTGGTCCCCACCATGTCAGCGTCGGGCAACGAAAATTATCCTCCTTGCGCAAAAAAAATCTGAAAGGCTTTCTGCCTTCTACCCATGTATGTTCTTCTTGAAACGTCGCCTCTGAGGAAAAATTGATCGATTGTTTTAAAAATACTTAAAGGAATACAATGGCGTAAAACTCAGATGTAGACAAGTAAATTCAGACTGCCAAATTTTTTTTTTCTTCAACGTTGTTGTGATGCGAATAAAAATAAGCCATCAGTGGTCCAGTGTAACACGACACGATTGACTCCTTCAAAAAAAAGCTCGACCGTCACTTCCTTCAACTTATTATCAACTAGAGTAGAAGTGCAACGTTTCTTCTGATTATTGTAAAATTATTTTAGATGCTTGCTTTTGAACTACCGTCACCACCATGGGTGTGGTTTGCATTTGGGTCCTTTAATGCTCTCCAATCTCTTCTGGCGCAACCAAATCATTGGATGTAGTCTATCTCGATTTCCAGAAAGCGTTTGATAAAGTTCCACACCATAAATTACTTTGCAAATTAAAGCAACTAGGTACTGACGTTCAAGTACACCAGTGGATCGCAAGATGGTTGAGCAAACAGATAACAAAGAGTGGTGATCAACGGATTTAACTCAGGGTGGGCGCCTGTCACTACTGGTGTCCCTCAGAGCCAACGCTGCCAGACTATCGTACTCAGCCTCTTATGTTTGCCGACTTCCAACCCCAAAACTGTCTCCTCCACCCCGATGACTGGCTTCATCTACAGTTATCATTAAAATGGTTAATTATTGATGTTTCTTGGCAATAATTATAGGTCAGAAACCGGTAAATACGATGCTTTGAGTACGATAATCTGGCAACGGTGCTCAGAGCTCAGTTCTTGGCCCAATGCTGTTCATTATCTACATCAACGATGTTGACGTAGGACTCAATAATCTCATTAGTAAATTTGTTGACGACTTAATCTCATTAGTAAATTTGCTGACGACTCAAAGATTGGTAACTCGGTCCTCACTGACGAAGATGGACAGAGCTTCCAAGAAGGTTTACATAAAATTTCAGCTTGGTTAGATAGATTGGAGTTGCCCTGTAATATAGATAAGTGCTAGGTTCTTCAAGTTGGAAGAATAAATAAAAGGTTCGATTAAAAAATTCGTTAAACTCAAAAGCGTTCAACATATCAAGGACCTGGGTGTCAAAATCACGTCAAACCTGAAATTCTCACAGCAATGCATCGACCCAGCAAATAAAGCGAACAGAATGCTGGGTTTCATTAAGATAAACTATTTAAGGCTGAGTCGTCAGAGTAACGGCCCCGTGTTCAGGAGGACGCGAGTTCAATCCCCGCCCGGTGCCCTGGGCAAGGATTTTTTTTCCGCCGCCGCCGAGTGGCAAACTACCCACCCACATCCATGCACCCACTATCCTATCAACCCGGACTCTTCTAGGATGGGAGGGCAGCATGAGGAGGCAGCAATGAGCAAATGCAAGATAAAGCACGCTAAAATAAACGCCTGCCTGACAACGGGCTGGGGCTGGGCATCAGGTCAGGGTCCACCGAAAGAAAGCCTTGGACCATAAAAAAAATATATATATATATATAGATGTAATACTCTCACTGTACAATAGTTCAGTTCACTTGCTATATGCGGTACTGTTTTAGTGTCCCCACCATGCAAAGAACATCACCAATTTCGGAGGTGTTCAACGTCGAGCAATAAAAATGATCTCTTCCTTGCGCAACAAGCCTTACGACGAAAGTCTCTCGACTCTATATGTTGGCAAATCAAAATTGTTTATAATCGATGACACATTGGAAACGAGAAATAATGGCAAAACTTAAATGTAAAGAAGTAAACTCAGACTGTTCTAAATGTGTCTTCACAAACGTCGTTGTGCGAAAATGGAACGAGCTCCCACCTTCAGAGGTCCAATGCAAGACGACTGACTTCTTTAAAACAAACATGACCGACGCTACCTTAAACTTAATATTTACAAAAGTAAAAATGCAAAGTCCTGATGCCATTTGGTGAATATAATTTCACTTAGGTTTATGGACAGACAAATATCAATAACTTCAAAGTGTTTTGAGATCAAAGTCAAGCATTTTCAGATCGACAGAAACTTATTTTGTAGGCTAAAGAAAGAGCAAACTCCCCCGAAAATAACAAACTTTGGCCCCCTTTACGCTGTGCAGACAACCACGAATCTAGGGTACACGAGGTCTTGCGTGGTGATGTGCAAGGGTCGGGCATGGCCTGATAGAGATCTAGAAATCATCCTTGGATGCTGAGCGAGCGTCCGGAGGGTAGCGTGGGGCTGCGAGGGGGAGCGAGAAAAAAAGTATTCTATGTTAAACTTCCGCGACAAGAGTTGGTAAGGGTCTGGACCAACGGTCATTTCCGGTTGAGGTCTGAGGTGGGTCGGGAACAGAGGTGAGCAAGTGCGGTACTTAGTGCGGTAGTGCGGTAGTGCCGTATCACAAAAAAAGTACCGCACTGCCGCAAAATTTCTGAAAATACCGCACTACCGCGGATCGAACTAAAAAATCCTGCTGTACTTTTATGCGGTACTTTGAAAACTATTGAAGACGACATTTGCAGCGCGGCATGCTCACAGATTTTTTTTTTTTTTTTTTTTGCAGTGAATCGGACTCAATCAGTCAATCGGTATCAGTCATCAGAATCAGTGATTCAGTCATTCTGACTTTTCAGTTATTGTTCAAAATTAAATACTAAATAGACAGACTAAACTACTACACTGCGAGTCTTCTTTAACCCGCGCGGTGCCGGCCATCTCAACCCCGGACCCGTCCGTGGTGCCGGCCGATTTTTAATTTTTATGAGCTTTAAAAATCCAAAGCAATTGTAAGATAATGTAAAAACATGCAAAAAAAGTGGTTTAGAAAAGTGATTTTTTTAAACCCACCTTATATAATATATAAGGTTTTTTTTTTTTAAAAATTGGTAAAACCGAGTGAGAGTACGCCTACCGTCATTTTTTTTTAAACCCACCTTTTATGTTACATAAGGTGGGTTTAAAAAAAATACTTTGTTAAACCACTTTTTGCATGTTTTTCCATTATCTTACAATTGCTTAGGATTTTTTAAGCTCATAAAACAAAAGAAAAATCGGCCGGCCTACTCTCACTCGGTTTTACATAGTTTTTATTAGTTACTAAATCATCTTCAGACATGTCTGATAAGTTGATAACATATCCTCAATACCAAACGCGAATAGCTCAGAGGTCCACTCTGACCAACAAAAACTTTGAGCAGCTTGTGTTCCTGCGTGGAAACATGAAGCTCCTCGGTTACAAGGAGTATGCCATAGACTGGCAGGAAGGGGTCAAGAAGGAGGACGAGGAGGAGGAGTGCTGAGGCCTGAGAAAACTGGAGAATAATTTTCTATTATATATAAAATATGATAAATATTAAATAAATTGATTCCAAAAGTGCATTTGTAGCTGTTTGATTTATTATTGCTTTTATTTTGTTAAAATCTATTGTAAATTAAGGCAATTGTACTATTTTAAGCATGTTTCCTTTGTTTGGATAGCCAGGATAGGCACTGAAGTATATTTTGCATTTTGACTACTGCTACCGCAAACCGCGTACCGCACTGGGAAAGAAAAAAATGGGACCGCACTACCGCAACCGCACTACTCCGGAATAAGTACCGCACTACCGCAACCGCACTACTGATTTTTCAATACCGCGCCCACCTCTGGGACTCGAGGACACTCGTCAAGACTGTTGCCGATAGTCTTGGCTTGTCCTGAGATAGTCACGAGGACTGTCGGTGCCGACTACTTAAAAATAATAAGGGGCTGTCATGACTACAGTCCTCGTATAATGAAGAACGTTCCTGACAACTGCCGGCTCAGAAATATTGACTAACACTTTGTCGGGATGTTGGTGGGATACTGAGTGCCGACAAGATGGGAGCATATCCCAAGACTAATTAATTAGTCGTGGGATATGCTGCCATCTTGTCGGCACTCAGTTCGATCCCTGGCACTAAGTGGTGTTCATTACGGGCTTCCTTGCGGTCTTCACGACTGCCTTGGCGGCAGCCTTGCCAACAGTCGCCGAATTCAACCCAGAATTTTAATAGGATATTTTGGCAGTGGAAACCTGTACATCACACTTCATAGGTCCTTGGATATAGATAGAGGCAATAATGGGCCGCGACTTTCCATTGTGTCAATCAACCCCAGAGAGAAGCAGCAGGGGTGTGTGCGTGCTTTGGTGGCTCCTAATTTTGTGACAGTGAAACGTAACCATTCTCAAAAGTTGTTGTTATGCTTGCGATTTGCAAAATAAAAATATAAAGCTCCTGATGGACGCAGTGAAGGTAGAGGAGGCCCGTAGGAGAATGAGCAAGAAGAAGAAAAGGCTGCAGCGATGCTTATGGGCTTGAACCTGGCTGCTGCACAGGACGTATTATGGCATTTTTATAAATTAATAGCCGAAATGGAGAAAGAAAACTCCACGTTCAGAGGGATAAATTAGTTTGCCGGCACTCTGCCAAGTGGTTGGTGGACGGTAGCCGTCTATAAATCTGAATGTGGAGTTTTCTTTCTCCATTTCGGCTATTAATTTACTTGATTTTGAATTAAGGATAGACCGAAGATGTTTAGTGTTGAAGATGGTGACAGCTGAGTGTTGTCGAAGAATAGGGGATAGTTGTTTGGAAGATTGTGTCGAGTTGATAGGTGGAGAAATTGGGTTTTTGAGGCATTGAAGGACACAAGGTTCCTTTTACCCTAATCGGAAATGATAGTAAGGTCTGGGGTTAAGCGTTCTGCAACCTCCAGCCTGGAGTCATGTAATTCCTGTTGAGAGGGTCTTCTGTTGAAAGAAGTTGAATAATGCAGAGTGGAGTCATCAGCGTATGAGTGGATAGGACAGTTTGTTATGGAAAGAAGATCATTGATGAATAACAGGAAGAGAGTGGGGGATAGAACAGAGCCCTGTGGAACACCACTGTTGATAGGTTTAGGGGAAGAACAGTGACCGTCTACCACAGCAGAGATAGAACGGCTGGAAAGGAAACTGGAGGTAAAGGAACAGAGAGAAGGATAGAATCCGAAAGAGGGCAGTTTAAAAAGCAAAGACTTGTGGCAGACTTTATCGAAGGCTTTCGATATGTCTAGCGCAACTGAGAAAGTTTCACCGAATCGGCTAAGAGAGGATGACCAAGAATCAGTTAAGAAAGCAAGAAGAAGTAGAACCAGTAGAACGCCCCTTGCAGAACCCATACTGGCGATCAGATAGAAGGTTAGAAGTGGAAAGGTGCTTTTGAATCTTCCGGTTAAGGATTGATTCAAAAGCTTTAGACAGACAGGAACGTAAAGCTATAGGGCGGTAGTTTGAGGGATTGGAACGGTCACCCTTCTTAAGGGGCTCTCACACATTCCCGGTCCCGGTCCCGATCGTCCCCGATGACTCCCGATAAGCCGATCGGGGCCTGACCGCCGACAAACTAGGCGATAATAAGCCGCCGGTCTGCCTGCGGTAAACCGGCGACCATATACGATTTTCGATTTCTCCGACCGGCGACTGCAGCAGGTCAGTCGGCGGTAGACCGCCGGCCTACCGGCGGCAGACCTGCGGCACATTGACGAGCAAACACTTTCTTTTCATTTTCATATATTTGTAATTACCTCATAAACAGCTTCATACCTAAATTCATTCGTGTGCATAAAACTCTCTCTCTCTCTCTCTCTCTCTCTCTCTCTCTCTCTCTCTCTCTCTCTCTCTCTCTCTCTCTCTCTCTCTCTCCTCTCTTCACATATCTCTTCCTCCTTTTTCATCTCTTTCCATCCTCTCCTTCCTTCCTCACTCCTCCATCCCTCCCTCTCTTCGTCACTCCCTCTCTTCCTCACTCCTCCCACCTGTTCCTCCTTCCATTCTCTCTCTCTCTCTCTCTCTCTCTCTCTCTCTATATATATATATATATATATATATATATATATATATATATATATATATATATATATATATATATATATATATATATATATATATATATATATATATATATATATTTCTCTCTTTCACCCATTCCTCTTCCTCCTTGCTCTCATCTCACTCTCTCTCTTCATCCCTCGCTCCTCCCTGTTCCTCCTCGTTTTCCTCCTTCCTCCCTTGCTAATCCCCAGGTCAGACACAGGTGTTCACTCGCGGCCTACCGCCGGTCTACCGCCGGTCTGCCGTGGGTGTCGGCGGCTGACCGCCGGTCGACCGGCGACATTTTTCGACACCGCCGGTCGACCGGGCGCATCGCCGATATCTTTGAAAATTTTAAAGTTGACCGGCGGTGGTCGGCTGCGTCTACGGTCCTCAGGGTCGACCGGCGGTAGACCGGCGGTCTGCCACCGACAATCCCCGATCTTACAGCCGGTCGACCGGCGACCGGCTTATCGGGAGCCATCGGGGACGGTCGCGACCGGGACCGGGAATGTGTGAGAGCCCCTTTAGGCACAGGCTGTTCGAAGGCGCATAGCTGGGCGTTATCGCGATAAGTTATCGCGATACTTTATCGCTGATAACAAAATCGGGTTATCGGCCGTCCGCTACTTATTTAAATATATATTGGTATCTTCGTTACTTTTGTGACCAAACTAGCGATAATCGCTACTTTTTTCCGCCTCTCAGAAAAAAAAAACGTTGTCTCATCCCTACTGCGCATGCGTGGCCCGGGCGCCCGTGTTGTATGAAAAAACTTCGGGGTATGAAATATCTTCGGGGAAGAGATTTCATACTTAGATCATCAACATTAAAACACTAGGTTATTTCTTTATGTTAGACACAAAAATCAATATATCAAAGAGAAAAATCATTTAACTTTGCACCAAAACGGATTATTCACTGCCTCAAATTTAAAACTCCATATTCGTTTGTGAGCATGCCATGGTATTGAAGGCATCCTGTGTTGTGTTATTTGGTGACCCATCGTCAAAAGCAGGCGGTTTTGTTTACAAACACTGGTCTCTCGTGAACTGCGCATGTTCAGACCAGTAAGCGTAGCCCTGTACAGTCTCACAAAGCTTTTTAACACATTAAGAGTTGCTGGAAGGCTGAATCAGACATACAGTACCACCATCCTCGCTGTTTCTAGAACGACACTCTGTACATATAAATACAACTCGAACAAGGGTGTCGTTCTGGAAACAGAGAGGATGGTGGTAGTGGTACTGTATGTCTGATTCAGCCTTCCAGCAACTCTTAATTACGGTTAAAAAGCTTTGTGAGACTGTACAGGTCTACGCTTGCTGGTCTGAGCATGCGCATTTCACGAGAGACCAGTGTTTGTAAACAATAGCGCCAGCTTTTGACCGCGGGGACGCCAAATAACACAACAAGGTTCAGGCGTTTCTAGTGTTACCGTCCATATGTACGTGGCAACGTGTGGTTTTCAGGTTTTGTAAGTTTTCTAAAATACAGATAAATAAAATTTGAATTCATCTATTTTTTTTATATATTTGAAATATCAATATAGTATCGTTTTCGGACTTATCACTAGCTAGTATCGGAATTGTGGATTTATATCGGGTGTCGGTTATCGGTTATCGCCTATATTTGTGTCTCCAGCTAACGAATATCGGTTATTACTGATAAGGTTTTCCATTATCAGTTATTGGTTACCGAGAATAAGGTTTTCTGTTATCGTGCTCACCTATGCGAATGCGTACTTCCAGCAGGAAGGAAAGGTAGATATTGACAGGCAAAGGCGAAAGAGTTTGACCAGGCAGGGTGTCAGCACGGAAGCACAGTTTTTAAGGACAATAGGAGGCACTCCATCAGGTCCATAAGCCTTTTGAGAGTTGAGGCCAGAGAGGGCATAGAAAGCATCATTCTTAAAAATCTTAATAACAGGCATGAAAGAGTCAGAGGGGAGGTAAGTAGGAGGAATATGCCCGGAATCGTCCAGAGTGGAGTTGTTACAGAAAGTTTGAGTGAAGAGTTCAGCCTTAGAGATAGATGAGACGGCAGTTCTGCCGTCTGGATTAGGAGGAGGAGGGAAAAATGAAGAAGTGAAATTGGAGGAGATATTTTTGGTTAAGTGCCAGATGTCTCTGGAAGAATTAGAAAGAGCAAGGTGTTGACATGGATAAAAGAGTTTTTGGTAAGTCGAAGAATAGATTTGGCACGATTCCGGGCGGAAATGTAAAGATCATGGTTAGAGGGAGTTCGAAGGCTCGTACCTTTTGTGAGCTGCCTCTCTATCTTTGACAGCACGAGAACAAGCGTGATTAAACCAAGGCTTTTTAGCATGAGGAGTAGAGAAAGAACGTGGAATGTATGCCTCCATTCCAGAGACAATCACCTCTGTGATGCGCTGGGCATACACAGTGGGGTTTCTCTCCTGTAAGCAGCAATCATTTCACGGGAAATCGGAAAAGTACATCCTCAGGTCGTCCCATCGAGCTGAAGCAAAATGCCAGAAGCATCGCCTCTTCGGTGGGTCCAGAGGATGTACAGGAGCGATAGGACGGGATACAGAAATAAGGTTGTGATCGGAGGAGTCCAACGGAGAGAACAGTTTGACAGAGTAATCAGAAGGATTAAAGGTAAGGAAGAGATCTAGAATATTGGGTCTGTCTCCAAGACGGTCTGGAACACGTGTAGGGTGCTGAACCAACTGTTCTAGGTCGTTGAGGAGAGCAAAGTTGTAGGCTTCTTCACCAGGCTGGTCAGTGAAAGAGGATGAAAGGCAAAGCTGGTGGTGAACATTGAAATCTCCCAAGATGGAGATTTCAGCGAAGGGAGAGAGGGTCAAGATGTGCTCCACTTTAGAGTTCAAATAGTCAAAGAATTTTATATAGTTATTAGAGTTAGGCGAGAGATAAACAGCACAGATGTATTTAGTAATAGAATGACAATGAAGTCTTAGCCAGATGGTGGAAAATTCTGAATAGTCAAGGTCGTGGGCACGAGAGCAAGTAATGTCGTTGCGCACTTACACGCAACATCCAGCTTTGGATTGAAATTTAGGATAGAGATAGTAGGAGGGAACAGAGTAGAGATTGCTGTCAGTAGCCCCAGAAACCTGTGTTTCGGTGAGGAAAAGAAGGTGAGGTTTAGAGGAGGAGAGATGGTGTTCCAAAGAATGAAAATTAGAACGAAGACCGAGAATGTTGCAGAAATTGATAAGAAAGAGGTTCGATGAGTTATCAAGGCACCTTGTGAGGGTAACTACCAACTTAGCGGGCGAACGACCGGGGCACTCCTGCCGCCCGCTCGCATCTTGCCGTTCGAAGCCGTTCAACTACCGAAGCGCTGCGAACCATCGCTACACTCCCGCTGCTCGTTCGCCTGACGCCGTTCGACGCCTCGGTCGGCTGAACCACCGAGGCTTCTCAACCCGCTGTGGGAGGCGACTTGGCGGGCACCAGCGCCTTCCTTGTCAGACAGCGGCCGAGCCTCGCTCTGAACACTTGATTCTACTACGGCTCCAGCCCTGCTCTCACTCGGGCTAACTCAGATACCGTGGGCTCGTTCTGGGTGCCTTACCTCTCTCCTCTCCACGCCCTGAACTCCCGTTACTGCTGTGAATCTGACGCCCCTTCTCCTCCTGGGCCTCCCTCGTCTACCACGTCTACACTACTCAAAGGACGAAGCTGTGCTGCCTCGTCATTGCCACTCATAGGAGGAGACGCCCAGAAGAGGAAGAAGCCGTGTAACGGGTCATTGCTGAGTCCGGCGTGCTGAAGCCTTCGTGTTGGAGACTTCAGATTGTGGGGCTGTTTTGGGGTTTCTACTGTATATAAAGTAAACTGGTGTCTAACCATTTATCTTGTTGTTTGTTATCCCTTCTGATTACAGCACTCAACACTGGAACCTTGACATGTGGCGACCTCGCCAGGATTGGGTCAACTGTTAATCGGAAGGGTTGGCTTGTTAAGTCGGCTTTGCGCGCCACTTGCTGTCTGCGGCCCGGAAGTGAGTGTTTAATGCTTTACCGTTTTTTTTTGGGCTGCTGTATGCCCACGGTGGGATTTGTTGGTGCTGCCATAGCACTTTTTCAGCCCTTGTGCTGACCTTATCACCCAATCACTCGTTTGAGTATTGGGTGGCCTTCTACGCCCCTTAGTACCCTTTTTGCAGTTTTTTTTGCTAATTTTTCTTGTTTCCTTTTGTGTCTTGATTCTTCACGTTTGTTTTGCTTCTGTTACACTTTCTTTGTCTGTTTTTTTTGTTGGGTTTTTGTTCTTTGTCTGATTTCTTGTTGCATTTCTTGTTCTTTATTGGGTCTTATTGGTGTCATTGTCTGTTGGGTTTATACTTTTTTTGCTTTGTTGTCCATAGTAATCATGTCGAGTTTTGATGTTTTTAAAGCTCAGGCTGTAGCCTTGGGGCTGGAGGGTGAGAATCTCGGTCGCTACGTCGTCCAGCAGCAAGCCATCGAGAGGGACGAGCGAGCTGCCGAGAGAAAGGAAAAGCGTCTCCTAGCTGAGAGAGAGGAAAAGCGTCTCCTAGCTGAGAGAGAGGAAAAGCGTCTCCTAGCTGAGAGAGAGGAAAAGCGTCTCCTAGCTGAGAGGGAAGAAAAGTGTCTCCTAGCTGAGAGGGAAGAAAAGCGTCTCCTAGCTGAGAAAGAAGAGCGGGCTGCCGAGAGAGAGAGTTCCAACTTGCCAAGATACAAGTGGAAAAAGAAACAGAACTCGCCCGTGTCGTCGCCCAGGGGAAAACGGCTTCTCCTTCCTGCGAGAACGTGAGAGGACCGAAATTGCCCACCTACCAAGAGGGAGAGGACATCAACAACTGCCTCGTCTGTTTTGAAAGGGTGGCTGAACTTCTACGGATCGACAAGGATAGCTACGCTGCGAGGTTGGGTTGTCTCCTCACGGGTAAGGCCACTGAACTGTTTACTTCCCTGTCAGCTGACATAACCGAAAATTACGCTCTTTTGAAGAAAGCTCTCCTCACGGGGTTTAGTAAACGGCGGACAACTATCGTCAAGACTTCCGTCACGCCAGGATTAGAGTTGGGGAAAACTACCAGCAGTTATCCATCCACCTTACTCGGTTGTTCCAGGCGTGGTTGGAAGCCTCTGACGTCCCCTGCACTTATGAAGAGCTCCGGAAGTTTATGCTCCTGGATCAGTTTCTCACTAATCTTACCTCAGATTTGAGGATCTTCATCAAGGAGCGCCGGCCGAAACATCTTCCCGATACAGTGAGACTTGCCGACGACTGGTCGTCCGCCCGCAACGCCTACCCGAAAGCTTCATCTCCTAATTCCCGAGACCACTCTAAGGCTGCTTCGCCCACGAAATCTTCAGAGTCCTCTCCGGGAGCCTCCGCCAAGACCTCTGCCCAGCCCAGTACAACAACCCTGAGGTGTCACCAATGCGGGGAGGAAGGCCATCTACGTCCGCGCTGCCCGAAGAATCCCCGCGCCTTCAAAAATGTCGAACCTGCTAAACCATCATATCAGGTAGGCTTTTGCCTTTGTGACGAAAGTGTCCCGAAGTTTTCTGTTTCGGGCACTGTTAACGGGTCTTGGAGCTCCAACATCATCAGGGATACTGGCTGTTCCTGTGTGATCGTCTCTGAAGACTTACTACCTGATGTAGATGTTGAGAGTTGTCCAAAGGTCTCCCTTGCTGACTACCTAGGACGAGTGGACAAGTTTCCCGTGGTGAGGTGCCACTTAAGCTGTCCCTACTTCACCGGTTGGACTGAGGTGGTACGAGCTTCTATTAAGTTTGTTGGGGCCCTCATCGGAAACGTCCCTGGGGTAAGGGATCCCCATGACCCTGACTCTTCTCAATCCCCATCTGATTCTTCCAGAACATCCTCACCTTCAAAGTTGCCGCGAGGGATTTCTACTCCTCGTGTTCCGACGTCCCCGGCAGCCATCCAGGTACACGCCGTTACCACTCGTGCTGGTAGGTTGAAGAGGCTTCATCCGCTTGTCCTTCCGGAACCTTTACCTCCTTCAGTAACCCCTCAAGACTTCTCCCAGCTTCAAGCCTCCTGTGCCTCCTTAGCAGCGATACGGCAGAAAGCCTCTTCTGGACACGTCGACAAAGCAAGGAACGGATCCTCCTTCCAGTACTTGTATCGCAACGGACTTCTGTACAGGAAGTGCCTCACCTCCCCGCTTTTCAACAAGGTAGGCCAACACTGTCTAGTTGTGCCATGGGTTTCCCGTCAAATCATCCTCTCTGCGGCCCACCAGAGTCCCTTGGCCAGACATTTCTCTCGTCATAAGATGGAGATGAAGATCTTTCAACATTTCTTCTGGCCAGGTATAGGAGCAGACATCCGTACTTACTGTCGTTCCTGTGATAAGTGCCAACGGATGTCGGGGAGAGGTCGTGTACGTCCTGTCTCCCTCCAACCTTTACCTGTCGTTACAGAACTTCTTCCACAAGTTGCCATCGACCTCGTTGGACCCTTGTCTCCGCCAGCTACGGAAGGACCTCTTGTCAGCCCCGTTCCCGTAGTGGAGGAGCCATCACCTGATGCCAGCTCCACAGAACTTCCCATCGATGAACCACTTATGGACGACCGGGATGTATTCTCCGCCCCGCCTGGCTGTACTTCAACGATTCAGCAGGACATCGTCCGGGTGTTGAGATGGGCCTTGGGTCTACCGGCCTACAGGTACCGTGTCGTCCATATGGCCGGGAAGGATAATGTGGGGGCCGATTTATTGAGTAGACTTCCTGCATAAGTCACTCCTCCTGTTTCCTCGTCAGTTTCCCCCCTGTTTTTAGTTTATTGGCTTATGTTCTTTTTTCTTTCCACTTGGTAGTTGTTTGTGGAATCTACCTGGATTAAATTCTTGTATGGGGGCCTGTGTGATGCAACTACCAACTTAGCGGGCGAACGACCGGGGCACTCCTGCCGCCGGCTTGCATCTTGCCGTTCGAAGCCGTTCAACTACCGAGGCGCAGCGAACCATCTGCTACTCTCCCGCTGCTCGTTCGCCTGACGCCGTTCGACGCCTCGGTCGGCTGAACCACACTGGGAACGCGAATGATAAAGTTCTACAAGATGAATAACGTTCTAAAGGAAAAAAACTAATGACATGTATACTGAACACTAAAGAGCAAAAAAGACGGTCATTGATATGGCCTCAGAAAAGGTGACACACCCGAACCTCAACATTTCCTTTGTTTATGGTTGAGGTAGTGTTTTGTGGGAAGGGGTTGCAGGCCCTTCCCTATACAACCCAGATCAATGGTAGGCGGTGGCTGAGTGGTAGTGTGCTGGGCCCACATTCACCACGTGATGGACGACGCGAGTTCGAATCTCCACGCTACCACTCGGATTTTTCAGTCACCGCCGAGTGGCTTAAAACTACCCACATGCTGTCCTGAAGACCACCCATCAACCCGGACTCTAGAGGAAGCCGTCCAAGCGAATCAAGAACGAGTTCCGGGGGGCAGCATGAGCCAATGCAAGATGGCGCCACTATAGACATTCGCCTGCGCCAGAACGGGCTGGGCCGACCATCAGGCCCCACCTGGAAGAAGCCTTGGGAGGACCATCAGGCCCCACCGGAAAGATGCCTACCGGCGCAATAGGCAACAACGTAAAAAAAAAAAAAACAAACAAAGTGAATCAAGAACGAGTTCCTGGGGGCAGCATGAGCCAAGAGAAGATGGCGCCACTATAAACGCTTGCCTGCGCCATGACGGACTGGGGCCGAACACCATCCAAGCCCCTCAAGCAAGCCTACCGGCGCTATAGGTGTAGATGTAAAAAAAAAAAGGGATGGAGTGATTGCTAATTGTGGGCAAGGACACAGGATCAATTGAGAGAGCGAATACCCCAGCCACCCATTAAGGAGTATGAAAAATGAGAGAAAATATGAGAAGCAGCTTAGAGAGGTTGAGGACGGTGCACTGCTCCTCTTGATAGACGAGACCCTACGTTTTTTTTTTTTTTTTTTTTTTTTTTTTTTACGTCGTGGCCGATTGTGCCGGTAGGCTTCTTCCCGGTGGATCCTGATGGTCGGCCCAAGGCTTCTTCCCGGTGGGGTCTGATGGTCGGCCCAAGGCTTCTTCCCGGTGGGGCCTGATGGTCGGCCCAAGGCTTCTTCCCGGTGGATCCTGATGGTCGGCCCAAGGCTTCTTTCCGGTGGGGCCTGATGGTCGGCCCAGCCCGTTCTGGTGCAGGCGAGTGTTTATAGTGGCGCCATCTTGCATTGGCTCATGCTGCCCTCCCGGAGCTCATCTTTAATCCTAGAATCTAGAGTCCGGGTTGATAGGTGGTCTTCTGGACAGCATGTGGGTAGTTTTAAGCCACTCGGGCGGGGATTGAACTCGAGTTGTCCTGAACGCGGCGCCGTCATGCTATCCATTCAGCCACCGCCTCCCCGTAATCAGTAACATCAGTCAATCAATAAGTCAATAGAGTTATACGCCCAAGGGGTGCATCGCCTTGCCCGCAATGCGACGCCAAGCCTGGGTGTGGTCCCTTTCTCATTCCAAGTACCTCCTGGTAAGATTTATCGACTTGTTCAAGGCGTAAAAGCCGTGGGCGTATATTTGGCCTGCTCCACTCAGAATTGTCTCTAACAGAAACGATCCGATGAGCAGGGTCGGTTTCTGGGTAGCGTGCCACATACTCGTTTAGCTGGAGTTGGCGTTGAACGACTGTGCAGGTAACATTACTCGAATCAGTCTCTCCGAGTAGTCGCCGGTTTGACGCAAAGTCATCCCAGCGATATCCCATGATTCTGCGTAGACTCTTATTACCATAGGCATCAATCCGCTCTCTAATTCCCTATTTAGTGTCCATGTTCCGAACCATAGAGTAAGTTCAAGCGACTTAACCCGGTAGCAGCGACGGGCCAAATTTGTGGCTTTACCGTGTAGCAGCGATGGGCCAAATTTCTGCCATGATATAAACCCCCGAAAATAGATGATGCATAAACTGATCACATATGCGTTGATATATATAATGAAATGATTTGCTTGTGTGATGATTCTTTCTCATTATTTTGCTTAGAGGGACCTTTAACCTAACCTAACCTAACCTAACCTAACCTAAGAAACATGACCCCCGCAGCTACCGGGTTAAAGATCCAGATCTTTTTTCTTCTACACAGGTCCTTCTGCGACACCATATACTCATGCTAAGCGAGTTGATAACACCGTGGGTCAAGCCAATCCACCATAAAAATGCCAGGCGAGACCCACACGCATGAAAAGACTGTACTGTTTCATTTAGTAAGTCTCCAGATACCTGTACCTTGGTCTTGGCCCAGGAGACCTTAAATCCCAAAGGCTTCGCTCCTCTTGCAGTGTCTCGAAACGTCACTAGAACCTCCAGCGACACTGCAATGATTACTGCAATACAAATACAAATGTTGAAAAGCGATAGGGCACTCCAGCCCCACTCCAGCATTCACATGGAAGAAGCTGGACAACCCCCCTCCCCCATTCCACAGCAATCTCAGCCCCAGAATGCAGGCCATTCAGGAAAACATTGTGTCTTGTAGGAATCCTTCGGAGTCGCAGGAGATCCCAGAGTACTTCACAATGCACTGAATCAAATGCCTTCTTGAAATCGACATAGGCTGGAAACATCCCCTGTCGAAATACACGTCGACGCTCCACCATTACGCGAAGCGCTAGAATACGATCAGCTCTCGACGTACCATGCGTGCACCCGGACTGTCAGGTCTCTGCAGCTTCAGCAGCTGGTTTTCTCCTCGTTTAACATGATTTCTTCAATAATATCTTCTGACCACCATTTCTTCAGTACCATATAGTTTTCTTCTCCACTTAGCTTTCTGTCTTTCAACAACACACTGACCAATAACTTTAATACAATACCGTTCGCACTATCTCCTGACACTTTCTTTATTGATATCATTTCAGCATCCATATTCAGTATGACCCTTTTACAGGTACGCGATGGTCCTTTCGCCGTTCCACAGAGAGCATCTGATGGAGGAAATGGAAACGTGGACGGTTCGGCAGCGCATTACTCTTCCACACACTCAGGATACCTTTTACTGGTGCCACATTGAGAAGATTCCGTCGTGGAAGGAGAAACACCAATACATTGGGGTACGTGCGAAAGTGGATGACCATTAGTGTGTATGTGTGTGTGTGTGTGTGTGTGTGTGTGTGTGTGTGTGTGTACTACTACTACTACTACTACTACTACTACTAATGACAATAATAATAATAATAATAATAATAATAATAATAATAATAATAATAACTAGACGCATAGCACTCGGAAAGTGCACACCTCCGCCAAAGATCGTCCTGAAAATTAGTATGGGCATCAACTGTGATCCTATGCATCACATGGAAGCCTTTGTTACGAAATTTGATGAAATTCTATTTTATTGGAAACTTTGAACTTGGGCGAGCTTTTCGAGGTCAAGGTCAAAGATCAAGGTAAGGGCCATGCAAGGTGCATCATATGGAAGCATTTGTTTCGAAATTTCATGAAATTCTATTTTTTTAAACTTTGACCTTGGGCGAACTTTTCGAGGTCAAGGTCAAAGGTCAAGGTCAAGGTGCGTCTTTCCATGAGCTAAAATATGAACTAAGTCTGAAGTCTCTACGATGACGAGAACCGAAATTATGGCCAATCTGACGTTTTGTGCGACCTTGACTTTGACCTTTGACCTTTGACATAAAAAAATAATGGGTTCTATTCTGGATGGACAGGAAGCTTCCCTGAAAAAAATGGTTGAGATATCCGCAAAACTGTGCACAGGAGACTGTACACGAACAAACAAACAAATAAATAAAAATATTGACCGAACCGAAAACCTAACCTCTTTCCAACTTCGTTGACGGAGGTAATAATAACAATAATAATAGTAATATAATAAACGGTTTATTTAGTTATGGCAGCCGTCAGACTGAAAATTTACATATTAGAAATACATTTCAATTAAAATTTGCTAACGATAACAAGTACACACACAAAAAAAATGGGGGACGGGAAACGAGGGTCTGACATGTCTGTGGGAAGGTTGGGGTGATGGTACTTGGGGTGGGAGGTTGGTGATGGGGAAGGTGTAGTGTGGTGGTATCGGAAGGGGGGAAGGGGCGGTTCCTTCTAGATAACGATTACGTCAAGTGAGGTGTTAATCCTCACTCAGGTCAGACGCTGGTTCAGGTGACAGCTGCTGGTGGGATGCAAGTGGACAGTATATGGGAGGTAACTCAGGTTACCCAGGTGCTAAGCTTAGTAAGCTCCTGTGCCGCTTGGTTGTTGTATCTGCTGCTTGTGGGAACAAGTGCACAGCCCTGGTGAAGGTGCTGAACATCTTGCTCCAACCTGAATAACGAAGCTGCCACACTGCACTGTCACTTGAACTAACCTTTCCCTGATGCTGCTGGAGCCTGAGCGTGTCGGCAGGCACGCTGTGGTTGACTATAGTCTGTTCAGAGCATGAAGGCGGTTCAGGGTGGAGCTGGTATCGTCGTTTACCTCTAGCCATGCTGCCAAATCAGCCTTCGTACATGCGTCTCTCTCTCTAATTTCCCATCCATGTGCTATTTGAAAGTGATAATTTATATTTTCTGTATATAGTAAAGGAAGCTACATAGCACAATGAGTGTCGATGTTTAGAATTATAACAACGATTTGTATAAATTATATGACATGTGGCAGAGATTTTTTTCCCATGTTGCCACGTTGTGGTGGTGGTGGTCGGCATGTCCCCCTAGGTACCTCCCCCGGGTCGAGAGGGAAAGAGAGGGAGAGAAAGAGAGATAAACAGGTGGGTTGTGGGTGGGTAGGTAGGGAGAGAGTGCTAATCTGATAATTGGCGGTCGAACTGGTAGCGCCGCACTCATGGGGATTCCGGAATCTGCCACACCCTGAACCGCCTTCATGCTCTGAACAGACTATAGGCGTTGTTTGTTGACGAACAGCTCTTACTACCCTCGCAGCACCACTAACACACTGCACTCACTGTATGTCTGTATAATGTCACAGCATTTCACAAATGTTTTATTGAATAATGAATTTCTTGAATAAATGGGAAGAGGCGGGGGAATAGGGAGCGAACGAAGAGGGTTAAGAGGCTGGTCCTATGGCTGCTATGGGGAGTGCCATGTGACACGTCTTGACCCCGTGAGGTCAAGACAAATTGTGTGTGTGTGTGTGTGTGTGTGTGTGTGTGTGTGTGTGTGTGTGTGTGTGTGTAATTCACCACCATGGCCTCGTTATCGCCAGCAAGTAGAACAAGGCTCATTTATCATAGGGGAAGGATGGGAGGAGAGGCCCTGCTCGCAGCGCCCTTCACCAGTGAATGAATGAGGTTCGCCAGTGATTGAAGTTTGCCAGTCAGACTCTGGTGCCCCGCCCAGTATTGGCAAAAGCAAGCTTGTCACACTGCGCTGCGTGGTATTTCCATGGAGGCTGGATGGGAATTACACAAGTGTATTATTTTATTTTAGTTTTATTTAAGGCAAAAGTGAGTAAAACCATTAAAATGTAAAGTAAATGTGAGAATTTTTTTTTTCTAAATGATTGTAAGTACATGGAGAGAGAGAGAGAGAGAGAGAGAGAGAGAGAGAGAGAGAGAGAGAGAGAGAGAGAGAGAGTACATGTTATTGATCAGTAAAGTGAATTACTTTTGTGTATATAGGAGACTCCTTGCTCAAACTCTGTCCTGCGACATGGCAGTGATCTGTTTACCAATATAGTGACATCTCACCTGCAAATATTTTTCTGCAACTGCCTTATCAATATGTGTAAATGATTTACATTGGGCCTTGTTATACATATGGTCGCTAAGATTAGAGAATATGGTTTAACTGACATGAGTCTGAAAGGCTGCAATTACCATGTAATGGAAGTCCACTCTCTCCCTTGTAAAATGCGGAGATTTTTTGTTGGCCTTAATTTCTCTATTTTTTTTTTTTAACTTGTTACAGATAAATCTATTACATCGTCTGTAGGATGTAGTCCTCTTCCTTTGATTTCAAGACTGATAAGGGAGTAGATTGAGGAGGCAGTGACGTCTCATAAGGCTAAAGCGTCAATACAGGCCACGCAATGCAAAGATCTTCCAAGACTGTGCATGAAGTCCAGAAGACCACCTATCAACCCGGACTCTAGATTCTAGGATTAAAGATGAGCTCCGGAAGGGCAGCATGAGCCAATGCAATATGGCGCCACTATAAACACTCGCCTGCGCCAGAACGGGCTGGGCCGACCATCAGGTCCCACCGGGAAGAAGCCTTGGGCCGACCATCAGGATCCACCGGGAAGAAGCCTACCGGCGCAATAGGCCGCGACGTTAAAAAAAATAAAAATAAATGACGAAGCTGGCAATGTAGGCAACAATTTTGTTGGAGCACTTTGATAGGTGTGAAGCAGTGGGCATGTACAGTCGAATTGTATAATATTATATTATATTAATATATAATGTAGTTAGAAATATACCAGATTACATACATTCATTCAATGAAATGAATGAATGTCTTCTGATACATGATGATGATGATGATGGCGAGGTAAAAACATCACGTCTTTTCTTTTTTTCTTTTTAAACTTTGAAAATAGTGTCTGTGTGTGTGTGTGTGTGTTCTTCTTCTTCTTTCTTCTCCACCCCTTCACCCCTGGGGGAGGGGTTTTGTCACGGTGGACGGCCCGTCGCAGGGAACCCGCCGCGGGCGTGCGGCGGGTGGGGTGCTCTTCCGTCGCCGCCCTCAGCACCGGGTATAAACCCTAATAAGTGCAGTATATTTTTAAATGTATCATAGTTTGATAAAACTTAGAGTTGTTCTTTGACTAAATTTGAAAAAAAAAAAAAGCTGTCAAAATGTAGCGACAGAGCCTAAAAAAAAAATTTATATTAAGCGTTGAATAGCCGACTGTACTACACGTAAACATTTTCCTCTGCATGTACTTTAGTTGTTTCATCTTTAGCTCTGCTTTTCACACAAAAAGTGCTTATAATCTTAACATAATACTGAGTCACTGGATCATTACACAGGTTGGGCACAATTAGTATTGGCAAAGATTCCAGTGGAGGGAGTTATCACTCGCAGCGTCTAGCGTATCACTATGCACCAGTAACTTTTTATAGACAGCAGAAAACTGTCTAACTGTGGAATTATTATTGCATCCTCCCACATGCGTTACATTCCCCTCAAAACAGTCTTGCGGTGCAACCACATGCAGCGCAACAGATGAGCATGTTTCTTCTATTTTTTTCTTCACACACGTTGACACGTCCATCCAATTGACTCGTTGTATGCTGAATGAATGAAGAGAGCACCCAGGGTTGGGTCAAATCTAGCGTATGGTTAGGTTTATGATCAGTTCAGGTGAGGGCAAGAGAACGGCTGCTGTAACCTAATTTCTACCAGTACCAGTACTAGTAGGTAGTACCAGTGTGGCCGCCGGCCGATCAGAATCACCTCACTTTTTCCGTTCTTCAGCCCCTCCTCCCATCTTACCTCCATGCTTACGTATTATAGTCGATCTCTGCATGGGTATTGCTTGGGCCTTCACACATCACACACCCCATTCCCCTTGCTCAAGGGGGCCAGTAACCACTCCGTGTTAGCGGTTGGCCTATAGCTACAATCTCGTGATGGCCAAAAAAGAAAAAAAAATATCAAACTTTGTTGGGTCCGTGAGTCTATCTAGGCACTTCATTTCAGTTGTCCTTGTTAATACTACCCTTTTTTTTAAAACACCTCAATTACAATCTCACGCAGTCTACGTCTTTCCAATGAATGCAAGTTAAGTTGTTTTAGTTTTTCTTTGCTCGTGCTTCGAGGGAATCTATATCCTTCCTGTAACGTGGGCACCAAAACTGAATAGCATAATCTAGGTGAGGACTAACCGGTGCCTAACACAGGTTATAAGGGAAACTTCTGAGCTTCGGTTTCTCACGCTTCTCGAAATAATGCCCAAGACTATTAGCGCGGTTTCTGGTGGCAATGCATTGATTTGTGGGTCGAAAAATAGAGCTCAAACCAAACCAAACCTAACCTAACCTAACCTAGAGGAAGAATAAAGAAAGGAAGAACACAGAGAGAGAGGAGCAGAGAGGAGGGGGCCTAGCATAATGAAACCTAGTCTAGTCCAAACCAAACCTAACCTAACCTAGCCTAACCTAGAGGAAGAATAAAGAAAGGAAGAACAGAGAGACAGGATAAGAGAGGAGAGGGCCTAGCATAATGAAACCTAGTTCACACGCACACCAAATCCCTCTCGCAGATGGAGTGGTTAAGAAGTCGTATGTTATTCCATGTGTAATTACTTTGGCACTTTACTATGGCAAAGCTGAGGGGTGGAAAGGCTCCTACTATCTGTAACATCAGTGTAGAGCTGCTCAAAGCTGCAAGTGAAGCCATGATCCGTGGGTTGCACGCGGTCTTGACTGCCGCATGGCAATCCAGTACCATTCCTCCTGACTGGGAGAGGGGATTGGTCGCCCCTATCTGGAGAGGGAAAGGGGACCGTCAGGACTGCAACAACTACCGTGGTATTACATTGCTGAGTGTGCCAGGCAAGGTGTTTTTCAGTGGCACGTCAGCCCTCGTCGGGCGAGCAACTTGACCGGCACTTCCGCCGGTAGTAGACTGCCTGGTTGCTCGCCCGGCTCCTGCTACGGTCTGCTTCTGGGCGCCTGCCCGGGGCGCCAGAGCCTCCGTCGCTGCTCGACGGCTGCTACTCCTGTCTGTGGCGGCGGCGGAGGCATCCCCACCCCGTACCGAGCTTGCATCGCTCGCTCCGCCTTTCGGCCAAAGGCCCTGTCCCCCTATTAGGGGGAAAATCTGAAGAAGAAGAAGAAGAAGAAGCAAGGTGTTCACTCACCTTTTGCTGATGCGGATTCGCAGCCAGCTGCTGAAGCTGCAGACATGAGCAGTCTGGGTTCACGCCTGGTAAGTCGACAACTGATCATGTCCTAGTGATTCGCCTAATTGTGGTGCACCGACGTGAATTTCGATAAGGGATGGTTGCAGCTTATGACGATTTCAAGAAGGCGGTTGATTCAGTGCATCGCGAGACACTTTGGGATCTCCTGCGACACCGAGGGATTTCTATAAGAACTAGGTATGTTTTCCAGCTTCTTTCCCGTGAACGCGAGAATAAGGCAGGGCTGTGTATTTTCCCCATCGCTTTTCAACACTTCTGTGGACTGGGTACTAGGCAGAGTTGTGGACCAGAGTCACTGTTGAGCTTCCATTGGCTATACCAGGGTCACGGACCAGTGAGACATGGACACTGAATAGACTTGGAGAGCGGATTGATGCCTTAGTTAATAAGTGTCTACGCAGAATCGTGGAATATTTTCGAAATGACTATGTCAAATTGGTGACGATTTGTGCGATTAATTCGATTTATGTTATCCGCATAGTCCGTCAACGCAAACTCCGGCTATACGGGCATGAGGCACTCTGCTCAAAGCCGACTCTAGAGGCTCATCGTGTTGTTTGTGTGAAAAATAATCCTACATGGAAGAGGTCAAGGGGACGCTCACAGAGTTCGTGACTTGAGAAAGTCGATAGATCCTGCCAGGAAGTACTTAGGATGGGAATGGGGAATACAGAAGGACTTGCCCGGAGGTGTCCCCGGGCTTGGCCTTCGTAAGGTGGGTGAGGCGACGCACCCCCCGGCGTGTGCCCTCATTAATTGATTGATTGATTGCTTTGGGATTATTCACACCTAAGCCCTACCGGACTTTTTTTCTGTCTGATGTGCCTTCCTTGCTGTAAAAAGAAAAAAAAACTTTAAACGCTGCATTTGTCAGAAGTCTTTGGTGGGGCAATTTGTAGGAGTTTTGCTAAAATCATAATAAAACATAATTTTCGTCTTTATCTGCCGCTTCGTATACCGTTTTGTAAAATTTAGCAAGTCATTTAAAGAGTTTATGTTTCCAACTGATGTTAAGGCTGTGTTTTCTAGATTGTTACGGATGTGTTTGTCTATAATTGACTCGAATAAATTTCCTACTCCTTCGTTAATACTATTGCCATCGCTGACGTTGGTGGTAGGGTGGTAAGACTGAAAATATTGAATACTGCGGAAAAGCAATCGTTCATAAAGTCTGCAATGTGCTGGCTTTCAATTACTAATTAACCATCTCTGTCTGTTGAGGGGGCCAGAGAGGGAGAGAGGGATATATATATATATATATATATATATATATATATATATATATATATATATATATATATATATATATATATATATATATATATATTTTTTGAAACGTTGCTGCCTATTGCGCCGGTAGGCATCTTCCCAGTGGGGCCTGATGGTCGGCCCAAGGCTTCTTCCAGGTGGGGCTGATGGTCGGCCCAGCCCGTTCTGGAGTAGGCGAGTGTTTATAGTGGCGCCATCTTGCATTGGCTCATGCTGCCTCTCGGAACTCGTTCTTGATTCGCTTGGACGGCTTCCTCTAGAGTCCGGGTTGATGGGTGGTCTTCAGGACAGCATGTGGGTAGTTTTAAGCCACTCGGCGGTGACTGAAAAATCCGAGTGGTAGCGTGGGGATTCGAACCCGCGTCGTCCATCACGCGGTGAATTCGGGCCCAGTACGCTACCACCTACGCCACCGCCTACCCAGATATATATATATATATATATATATATATATATATATATATATATATATATATATATATATATATTATAGATAGATAGATAGATATATAGATAGATAGATAGATAGAGAGAGAGAGAGAGATAGAGAAAGATTTACATAGATTTTCATAGAAATTCAGACTACACAGACCTTTTTGTTCACACTAGTTGGTTTGTCCTTTTTTCATTTTCCTTATCTTTAAGTTTTCGCCCATGACGCCGGTAGGCTCTCTTGGTGGGACGCGGCACCGTCGCGCTATCAACTTAGCCACCGCCTACCTAAGTTATTATACATTAATCAGTTGCCTCCAAAACTTTTTCATTTCTGTTTTAGTAAATATTACGTCAATGTATTGCAGTGAGAGTTTGAGGTTTGACACGATTTTGACACCCAGGTCTTTGACGCATCGAACGCTTTCGAGTTTAATCACGCATTTCGTAATTGAACCTCTTGTTTTTTGTTCCAACTTGAAGAGCCAGGCACTTGACTATATTAAGGTCATCTCCCATTACTGGGAATAGGTAGGAAGACTTCTATAGAAACGGGCGGATGACCAGAGAGTAGCTAAGCATGCTGGGCGGTGGCTGCCTCGGATTTTTCGGTCACCGCCGAGTGGTTTCCGGACTCTAGAGGAAACCGTCCAAGTGAATTTAGACAAATTTCTCCAGAGGGGACTCCCCCTTAGACTTTCGTTCTATGAGGTGTAGTCTCACTTACCAAAACACAGGTTTTAAAGGCTATTGACAATAATCTCTACTCTGTTCACTCCTCCTATCTATATCCTAAATCTCAATCCAAAGCCGGAAGTTGCATCTACGTACGTAACGTCATCACTTGCTCTGGTGCCCACGACCTTGATTCTTCAGAATTTTCCGTCATATGGCTAAAACTTCATTGTCATTCCATTACTAAATACATCTGTGCTGTTTGTCTCTTACCTAAGTCTACCAAGCATGTCAAATTCTTTGACTTTTTGAACTTTGAAGTTGAGCACATCTTGACCCACTCTCCCCTCGCTGAAATTTCAACCTCAAAATTCAAAATACAATATGGCTAAACTTCAAGATACCTCGTAGTCGGGGGGGGGGGGGGGATAGATTTCAGTGTTCACCACCAGCTTTGGCTGTCATCCTCATTCACTGACCAACTTGATGAACAAGCCTACAACTTTGTCTATTCAATGATCTAGAGCAGGTAGCTCAGCACCTTAACGTATTCACGACCGCCTTGGACACACGCCCAACGTTCTTGACCTTTTCCAGACGTTTAACCCTTCGGTTTACTCTGTTAAACTGTTCTCTCCGTTGGGCTCCTCAGATCACAGCCTTATTTCTGTAATCTGTCCTATCCCTCCTGTGCAGCTTCTGGACCCACTGAAGAGGCGATGCAACTGGCATTTCGCTGCGGGTCGGCGGGACGACCTGAGGGTGTACTTTTTCGATTTCTCGTGGAATGTTTACTGCTTCCAGGAGAGAAACCCATCCGTGTGTGCCCAGCGCATCACAGAGGTGATTTTTTTATTTTTTTATTTTTACGTCTTGGCCTATTGCACCGGTAGGCTTCTTCCCGGTGGATCCTGATGGTCGGTCCAAGGCTTCTTCCCGGTGGGTCCTGATGGCCGGCCCAGCTCGTTCTGGCGCAGGCGAGTGTTTATAGTGGTGCCATCTTGCATTGGCTCATGCTGCCCTCCCGGAGCTCATCTTTAATCCTAGAATCTAGAGTCCGGGTTGATAGGTGGTCTTCTGGACAGCATGTGGGTAGTTTTAAGCCACTCGGCGGCGGCTGAAAAATCCCAGCTTGGTGGCACCGGTCGGGGACTGAACTCGTGTCCTCCTGAACGCGGGACCTACAGCCACCGCCTCTGAATTGGAGGCAAACATTCCACGTACTTTCTCTACACCTCATGCTAAAATGCCTTGCTTCAGTCACGCTTGCTCTGATGATTTCAAAGTTAGGGAAGCGGCTTACAAAAGGTACCAGAGCCTTCACACTCCTGCCTATCATTATCTTTACGTTTGTGCCCGGAATCGTGCCAAATCTATTTTCCGACTAATCAGAAACTCTTTTATCAATAGAAAGTGCCGCAACCTTGCTGTCTCTAATTCTTCCAGAGACCTTTAGTATTCAGTCAAAGATTTCTCACACAATTTTACTTCTTCATCTTTCCCTCCTCTCCTTAATCCTGACGGTAGCACCGCCGTCACGTTTGTCTCTAAGACTGAACTCTCCTCTCAATCATTCTGTAGAAACTCCACTCTGGACGATTCTGGGCATATTCCTCCTACTTATCCCCTCTTAGGTTCCACTTTGCTGTTATTAAGATTCTTAAGAATTATGCTTTCTATGGCCTCTCTGGCCGCAATCCCCAGAAGGCTAATGGGCCTGATGGAGTGCATCTTATTGTCCTTAAGAAAACTCTGCTTCCGAGCTGACACCCTGCCTGGTCAAACTCTTTCGTCTCTGCCTGTCAACATCTACCTTCTCTTCCTGGTGGAAGTACGCCTACATAGAGCCTGTGCCTTAAAAAAAGGGTGACCGCTCGCATCCCTCAAACTACCGTCCATTAACTTTACTTTCCTGTCCTTCTAAAGCTTTTAAAGCAATACTAAACTAGAAGATTCATAAGCATATGTCCACTTCTGATCTTCTATCTGATCGCCAGTATGTGTTCCGCAAGGGGCGTTCAACTGGTGATCTTACTTTCTTAATCGGCTCTTAGCCGTTTCGGTGAAACTTTCATAGTTCCCTTAGACATATCGACAGTTTTCGATGGAGTCTGGCTCAAATCTTTGCTTTCCAAACTTTCCTCCTACGGATTCTATTCCTCTCTCTGTACCTTTATCTTCAGTTTCCCGTCGGGCTGTGGTAGACGGTCACTGTTCTTCCCTTAAACCTATCAACAGTGGTGTCCCGTAGGGCTCTGTCCAATGACCCACTCTCTTCCTTTTATTCATCAATGATCTTTCCACAACATATTGCCCTATCCGCTCGTACACTGATGACTCTACTCTTCATTATTCAACTTCTTTTAACAGAAGCTCCTTCCAACAGGATTTATAAGACTCCAGATTGGAGACTGCAGAACGCTTAACATCAGACCTTGCTATCAGATTTGATTGGGGTAGGAGGAACCTGATGTTCTTCAACGCCTCAAAAACTCAATTTCTCCACCTAGCAACTCGACACCTGTCTCCTTCCCCCACACTAAACATCCTCTGTCTATCCTTATCTCAAACTGGAAGCTTCATATCTCTTCTCTTACTAAATCAGCTTCCTAAAGATAAGGCATTCTGTATCGTCTGCGCCAGTTCTTTTGCCTCGCACGGATGCTGTAGTAAGGCTCTTCGTCACATCAACTCCTCTTCTCTTACTGACAGCCTCCTTCCTCGTCCCTGCTGCACCCGACTTTCTATACACTTACCCATCCCTATACTGCCCAAATCCCTTAGGCAAGAGTTGATCAGCACTTTCATTCTTTTCTCCCTTCTGCTGGTAAACTTTGGAACAACCTTCTTTTGTCTGTATATCTTCTTGACCTCTTTCTAGAGGAAAGTGTCAAGACACCTTATCTCCTGAAATTGACCTCTCCATTGGCCTCTTGTTCTAGTTGCTTCTGTTGGAGCAGCGCCTGGCGGACTTTTTTTTTGTTGCTTATTTGTTTCGTGGCTTAGACCTGTTTCCCTTGCATAAAGAAAAAGAGCAGACGAAGCAGAATTTTTATGGAAATCTTCTTGTTGACTTTATGTGTCTTCGTCATTGAGGACCGAGTTACCAATCTTTACGCATGAGATTGGTGAGTCTAACGTCCACATCTGCGGGCGATGGACTCTACCATGCCTTTCCTGCATGGTTTCACTTGCAAATTTATCTTTGACTCTATTTAGGAACAGTAAATTGCCCATGACTTTCTTATACATTTCGTGGATGTGCACATCAATGTTTATGTAACAGTCTATCATGACACTATAATAAGGCCGTATTACTAAACATTTCGTCGCCCAAGTACACATATTTGACAAGGCTTTCGTAGGTGTTGTGGACATTTCCAGGAGTAGTTTTATGACCCAGGTGGTAGTTTGACCCTTCTTCTGTACCCTAAACCTGAAGAAACACTCATAAGAACCCGACTGCCCCCCTCTTTAACCTTTAGAAATAGCTGATGTGTGAAGCCAACGTGTCTTATAATACCGACCTAAGGTTCTTTACGTGTGTGAAGGGAATGATGGAAATGTTATCATAGATAATTTTAATATAAAAAGGTATCCGTTTGCCGATAGGTCTGGTGCCAATGGATATGCACTATTTTATTTGAGTTTAACATTAGGCCGTTAGTGTTAAGTCCGTCTTTGCGATAGGAAGTGTGAAATGGGATGGGGCTCTTCCTATATCTTTTCGTCCTTACACGGATAGGTATCAGTATGTTGCTGTGTTGAACAGCATGGTGAGAGGGAGGCGCAATGTTTAGTAGCAGGTCACGGTGGCGCAGGTAAATAGTGTGTGTGTGTGTGTGTGTGTGTGTGTGTGTGTGTTTACGATTATAAATAATTACAACTGAAGTTTTAATTTTCAAAAATAGAAATGACGTAATCTCTCTCTCTCTCTCTCTCTCTCTCTCTCTCTCTCTCTCTCTCTCTCTCTCTCTCTCTCTCTCCTCGTCTCCTTCTCTCCGTATAATTAATCACCCAAACAGTTATTTTCCTGATGATTGACTGAGGAGAGAGAGAGAGAGAGAGAGAGAGAGAGAGAGAGAGAGAGAGAGAGAGAGAGAGAGAGAGAGAGAGAACCACACGTTATGTCGACACTCGAGAGGATGCACACACACACACACACACACACACACACACACACTGACACAGTACAGTCTATGAAACAAATTATTATCTCAAACACGAGGGTGTAAGTAAATGAGATTTAGTGTCAACACAAATATCTCCCTACCTCTCATGGGGTGGCGGTGGCTGAGTGGTCAGCCTGCGGACGTGGTGGCTTGGACGACCCGAGGTCGAAGTCCCCGTCGTCGCTACAAGCTGACAATTTTCCACCATCGCCGAGTGGCTTGGAACATATTGCATGCTCTCCTGAAGCCTAATATCACCGTGGACTCTAGCGAAACTACGTACAGTAGAGCAAAAATGAGTTTCAGGGGCAGCATGAGCCAAAGAAGACTTCGCCGCTATAAACAATTGCCTGTACCCCGAATCAGCAGGGCCAATCGAGATAGCCTACCGGTGCAACAAGCCGAACGTAAAAAAAAAAAAAAGTGAAAATAGCCTAATGTTTTAGTACAGTATTTGTAGAGGCCAGTAGGAGCACAACAAACACTTTTCTCTGCAGTGCAGTTTATTTGCAGTGCAATTAAATTGAGTATCGCTACAGTAGTATAAGGGCTGCGCCCAGTCAGTAGCCAGTGTGGTCCTGGCCGCCTGCCGCCGCCGTCGTAGGCCCCCCCAGCCCTTCCAACAGCAGGCACTCCGGACTCGAAGGTGCTCGGTGACAACCTCTCCCTCAAGGGCTGCCCCGGGTCTTCTGGGGCCTTTCTGTGGGCCTCGTGTGTTTGTGTGTAACTGCTGCAATCGGAATACCTCCACAGCATTCATTCCTCTTTCCTTCCCCATCTAACAACACAGCGCGCATGCGCATGCATCACGCGAACCACATCCTCATCAGTTCCTCGACCTCATCAATCATCTCAAACAGAAGATTAATGAGAAGAGGGCATTATCTTCACAAACGAGCAATTCTCTCTCTCTCTCTCTCTCTCTCTCTCCTCTCTCTTTCTCTCTCTCTCTCTCCCTCTCACTCCTTTAATCACCCAACCCCACACACATCAACTCCCCACACACACAATGCCCCTAATATATCCTCGCCGCTCTCATACCTGTCGCCGTCTAACCCTTCCGAACGTCTTCTCGATTGAACTTCCGCGGGGTACAGTGTTGTAATGTCTTGGGGGGCTAGGGGGACTATAGCTCCCCTTATGTTTTCTATGTCGACCTGAAAATAACCCTAAAAAAAGTTTATTTTTCAAAAAGTTTCCCACACTTGTGCATTCCCGTTTTGTTCGCCACCCTTCCCCCCACTTCGAACCGATGATTTTTTTTTTTACGTGTACGCCTATAGCGCCGGTAGGCTTTCTTGAGGGGCCTGGATGGTATTCGCCCCAGCCCGTCATGGCGCAGGCAAGTGTTTATAGTGGCGCCATCTTCTCTTGGCTCATGCTGCCCCCCGGAACTCATTCTTGATTCACTTGTACGGTTTCCTCTAGAGTCCGGGTTGATGGGTGGTCTTCAGGACAGCATGTAGGTAGTTTTAAGCCACTCGGCGGTGACTGAAAAATCCGAGTTGGTGGCGTGGGGATTCGAACCCGCGTCGTCCATCACGCGGTGAATGTGGACCCAGCACGCTACTACTCAGCCACTCTACCCACCCCCCTCAAAAAAAAAAAATAAATAAATAAATCAGGGGCCTGTATTATGTTCGTATGTTTCATCAGATTCACGTGGGGTGTCTTTCTACTACAGGTTGTTTTAAAATTCAATGAATAGTCTGTGTTTTATCAAGGCCAACTTATTTGTAATCGTTTATATGTGCGATGCGAACTGCTTCTATTGAGTGAGTGGGTAGACTGTAGGAGGTGGCCGAGGCGAAAGGGGGTGCGGTTGCCGCATATTGAGATCAACAGGCGCACCTAACATCACCGTAGCCGATCCAGGATTCAGTACTTTTCCTAACTAGACGTTTCCTAACTAGTTGAAGGTAATGTTATAATTGTATTTCGTAAAGAATCCTTATAACCAAAAACTAACTAAAATTATGGGTATTCTTTTTCTTGAACAGAACATTGAATAAACAACAGAACAATAATATGAAAATACGTATAGCCACCGTTGCCAGGTCATCGTACTCAGAGCACAGTATTTACCGGTTTCTGACGCCTGACTATTGCCAAGAAACATCAGGATCTAACTCTTTTAACGATAACTATTAATTAGTTTCGTTATTGGAGCCCAGAAGACAGTTTAGGGGTAGAAAGTCAGGAAATATAATCAGCTGAGTACAACAATCTGGCACCGTTGAGGCTGTAGCTCCGAGGCCCAAGCCAGCCTGTACGCCATTTTGGGGGTATCAGATACCATAAATAGCATATTTTTACTGCTAAAAGCAGGTGATCTCACTTATTGTGACTTCGTGAGCTTTCATAATTATCTATTTGTGTACATTTCATGGTGGCAAAACTTTCATTACTAGTTTCATTTTTACTAGTGACACGAATTTGTGACTGTTATTCACAATAGAATTTCACTCAAACAAGTGAATCAGACACCACAGAAATATTACCAGTGTGTGTATGAATGAATACAAAGATAAACACATAATTTGTTTTAACTCCAGGCTGTCTCGTGGATCATTAATCAATAAAAACAAAATATCTGGATAGGCTACTCTTTAGCCCGTTACCGGCTATGGCTGCCAAAAATGTCCCTCCGCCAAGTTTGTACCCCCCATTTGGTGATTGTTAGGTACGCCTATTCGGAATTATACAACCCTTATGTCAAACCTGAGCTGTGTCCCGAGATGTGGGGTCTTATCCATTACAGGACAAAGCAATGAATATGAGGACCGAGGCCAAACGCAGCTAAAGCATATGTCTTAAAATTTACCTTTACCATTACTTTTATCATAAAGCTGATGCAAGAAGACGCAGTAACTGGTTTAAGGGCCGCTTTCACAGTCATTTTGTTTGTTTTGATCGTTACCAATGGCGGCAATCGGGGCTATAGTATTTCCACGTAAAACTGGCCGATGGGGTAGTGGCGGCTGCGGGGTTAGCCTAGCCCCGCACCTTGGCACACACTCTCAACACCTTTCGTTTCCTCTCCAACCACGACTACCCCATAGGCCAGTTTCACGTAGAAAACTATAGCGTCGATCGCCGCCATTGGTAACGATCAAAACAAGCAAAGTGACTGAAACCGGCTCTTAGTTACATAAATTCATGTTCAGGAAGGAAAGAGTCAGGAAATGGCTCACGAACAAGGTCATGGATGAGTGAAAAAAATAACGGAGCAGCCATGTAGTAGAGGCAAATATAAATATTGTTTGATTGGCGGTTAAATGTATCAATGGATGGAAAGGGATTTGGGGAACTGCCATATATAGGCAATTTGACCTCTTGTAGTCTCCTTATAACCTTGTGCATCTTTGAGTCCCTTTCAAACCTCTTGTTCTTTCCTCTTCTTCTTCTTCCGCAGCATTATTATCCCGTTTTTATACGGGGTCGCTGTTTTTGATGAGTCTCCTCCATCTAACCCTGTCCTCCGCCATTTCAAGGTCCAAGTTCTCCCTGGCGTCCGCCACAATACAGTCCTTCCATCTCGTCCTGGGTCTTACTCTCTTCCTTCTGCCACCCACTTCCATGTCCATTATCTGCCTTTCACTTGTTCTTTCCTCTCTAGCCTACATTTTATACTGTTGTCTCTTCATTCTCTCCCTTAGTTCGACATGGTATATGGAGAAAACGCGCGCCAGAATCTCCATCATTCCGTCGCCTTCGAGTGCCACACACAGGATGGCAGCGACCCAGGCCACCACTTGGACCGCTACGTCAACCATCCGGGATTCGAGTGTTACACCCCTAACATGCCACCCCAATTCTACATGTGCGAGCGCTTCCTCATCAACTGGGCAATCGGGAGCGAGGTAAGAAGGTGTTAAAGTGTTTGATATTAGAATGTATGTATTTATGATGTTTTTGATTCCTTAATTGTAGTGGCGGTGACGCTGGTGGTGGAAGCTGTTGTTCCTCTAAGTCTATATACACCAAGTCAAGTCATACGCAGGTTTGTGGGAGGAGACACGGCAGAGGCTTGGTTTATGCGTGAAACTGCTTGGAGCCAAACTAGAGAATGTAGAAACATGGATTTAGAGAAAACGAAGAAAGGCGGACTATGTTGTTGTTAAAGGTTTACCCCTAGTATCACTAGGGGAACGGGCCCTTGTCCGAAGACGGCCCGTTTAGAGGGTAAAAATGCTCCCTCCCTGCGCGGGGGGGGGGGGCACGGGCTTAGCCTAATGGCGGCCCGTAGCAGGGTGCCGACAGACCGACTCTATCGGCGATCGAAATCTAGCCGACCGAGTCGATCTGTCGACGAGGACTGGCGTGTCTCTGGCGGAATAATTTAAATCAATCCCTTCATCATGCCCTCCCTCACACCCCATCCCGCCGTTTGTAGGCGCTGGAATCCGAATTACAGTCACGCAATAGCACAATAAAAAGACATATTTTTTCGTCAGTGGCTTGCTTGAACGCGCTGTGAAAGGAGGCGAGAATGCACATCCAGAGTGCACATACGGCCCCAAATTTAGTCACCCCTGAACTGGCGGGTATTTTTTTTTTAGTTTCAAGTGACGTCATCACGCTGCTCCTCCCCAAAACCGCCTCCTGCGCGTACCGGTCGCAGTTATGAAGCAGAGTGACTTGACTTTGTATATATAGACTTAGTTGTTCCTGCTGTTGGAGATTTACGGGCTTGTTACTCGTGCGGACAATAGAGTACCTGCATATTGGTGCCAATTTCTTGGTGTAAAATTCTGGAATGCGGTTGTGTGACCCAGGCAGAGGAAGATGTATTCTATGTAGCGAAGGGATCAACGTTTAATGCAGGTTTTGAATCATATTAGTGAGAGACGGCGAGCAGGGAGAAAAAATATTCAGTAAGCACTGTATGAATTATAAGGCAGAAAATGCAGTAAATGCACCTTAAAGCAATGGTGGCATTCGCTTATAATGGGCCATCCGAACCACGAAAGGAAAGTCATAGAGTTTAGTTGAAGAAACACACACACACACACACACACACACACACACACACACACACACACACACACATTCAACGCTCTCTCTCTCTCTCTCTCTCTCTCTCTCTCTCTCTCTCTCTCTCTCTCTCTCTCTCTCTCTGTATATATATATATATATATATATATATATATATATATATATATATATATATATATATATATATATATATATAGAATAAGCCCTTCTCTCTCTCTCTCTCTCTCTCTCTCTCTCTCTCTCTCTCTCTCTCTCTCTCTCTCTCTCTCTCTCTCTCTCTCTCTCTCTCTCTCTCTCTCTCTCTCTCTCTCTCTCTCTCTCTCTCTCTCTCTCTCTCTCTCTCTCTCTCTCTCTCTCTCTCTCTCTCTCTCTCTCTCTATATATATATATATATATATATATGGCGGAGACGATACAGAACGCCCAACCTCGAGGAAGCTTATTTAGTAAGAGAGGAGATGTGAGGTTTCCAGTTAAGATTTTGAGTTAAGGATAGACCGAGGATGTGTCGAAGAAGATGAGAGCTGGGTGTTGTCGAAGAATAGGGGATAGGTGTTTGGAAGATTATGTCGAGTTAAGAGGTGGAGAAATTGAGTTTTTGAGGCATTGAAGGACACAAGGTTCCTTCTACCCCAATCGGAAGTGATAGCAAGGTCTGAGGTTAAGCGTTCTGCAGCCTCCAGCCTGGAGTCATGTAATTCCTGTTGAGAGGGTCTTCTGTTGAAAGAAGTTGAATAATGCAGAGTGGAGTCATCAACGTATGAGTGGATAGGACAGTTTGTTATAGAAAGAAGATCATTGATGAATAATAGGAAGAGAGTGGGTGATAGAACAGAGCCTTGTGGAACACCACTGTTGATAGGTTTATGAAAAGAACAGTGACCATCTACCACAACAGAGACAGAACGGCGCTAGAGGAAAGTGGAGATAAAGGTACATAGAGAGGGATAGAATCCGATAGAGGGTACTTTAGAAAGCATAGACTTGTGCCAGACTCTATCGAAGGGTTTCGATATGTCTAGCTCAACTGAGAAAGTTTCACCGAAACGGCTAAGAGAGGATGACCAAGAGTCACTTAAGAGAGCAAGAAGATCACCAGTAGAACGCCCCTTGCGGAACCCATACTGGCGATCAGATAGAAGGTTAGAGGTGGAAAGATTCTTTTGAATCTTCCGGGTAAGGATTGATTCAATAGCTTTATATAGACAGGAAAGTAAAGCTATAGGGCGGTAGTTTGAGGGATTGGAACGGTCATCCTTCTTAGGCACAGGCTGTACGTAGGCGTACTTCCAGCAGGAAGGAAAGGTAGATGTTGATAGGCAGAGACGAAAGCGTTTGGCCAGGCAGGGTGCCAGCACAGAAGTACAGTTTTTAAGGACAATAGGAGGCACTCCATCAGGTCCATAAGCCTTCTGAGAGTTGAGGCCAGAGAGGGCATAGAAGACATCATTCTTAAGAATCTTAATAACAGGCATGAAAGAAACAGAGGGGGGCTGAGTAGGAGGAACATGCCCAGAATCGTCCAGAGTGGAGTTGTTTCGGCAGTGCTGCCGTCAGGGTTAAGTGGAGGAGGGAAAGAGGAAGAAGTGAAATTGGAGGAGACATTTTCGGCTAGATGCCAGAAGTCTCTGGAAGAATTAGAGAAAGCAAGGTGTTGACATTTTCTATGGATGAAAGAGTTTTTGGTAAGTCGGAGAATATATATTTGGCACGATTCCGAGCGGAAATGTACAAATCATGGTTAGTGGGAGTTCGAAGGTTCTGTACCTTTTGTGAGCTGGCTCTCTATCTTTGATAGCACGAAACAAGTGTGATTAAACCAAGGCTTTTTTTCATGGGGAGTAGAGAAAGTACGTGGAATGTATGCCTCCTTCCAGAGAAAATCACCTCTGTGATGCGCTGGGCACACACAGAGGAGCTCTCCTGGAAGCAGTAATCATTCCACGGGAAATCGGAAAAGTACATCCTCAGGTCGTCCCACCGAGCTGAAGCAAAATGCCAGAATCATCGCCTCTTCGGTGGGTCCAGAGGATGTACAGGAGCGATAGGACAGGATACAGAAATAAGGTTGTGATCGTAGGAGCCCAACCGAGAGAGCAGTTTGACAGAGTAAGTAGAAGGGTTAGAGGTAAGGAAGAGGTCTAGTATGTTGGGTCTGTCTCCAAGACGGTCGGGAATACGTGCAGCTGGTTCAGCACCCTACATGTAGGGTGCTGAACCAAATGCTCTAGGTCGTTGAGGAGAGCAACGTTGTAGGCTTGTTCACCAGGCTGGTCAGTGAAAGAGGATGGAATCCAAAGCTGGCGGTGAACATTGAAATCTCCCGAGATGGAGATTTCAGCAAAGGAGAGTGGGTCAAGATGTGCTCCACTTTAGAGTTCAAACATAGTTAGTAGAGTTAGGTGAGAGATAAACAGCACAGATGTATTTAGTAAGAGAATGATCATGAAGTCTTAGCTAGATGGTGGAAGATTCAGAAGAGTCAAGATCGTGGGCACGAGAGCAAATGATGTTGCGCACGTAGACGCAACATCCAGCTTTGGATTGAAATTTAGGATAGAGATAGTAGGAAGGAACAGAGTAGAGATTGCTATCAGTAGCCTCAGAAACCTGTGTTTCGGTGAGGAAGAGAAGGTGAGATTTAGAGGAGAGATGGTGTTCCACAGAATGAAAATTAGAACGAAGACCGGGAATGTTGCAGAAATTGAGAAGAAAAAGGCTCGAGGAGTTATCACCTCTCAGGTCGGCAGGCAGAAGAGTAGTCCTCCCTGGGGGAATTTGTGGTCTCCGACTCCGAGGCTTGGTTATTGAACGTTATTCTGAATTTTGAATTTTGGGAAAAGGTGTGTGTTGTGTGAATGTAGTGTGGTGTGGATAGAAGAAGATCTGTCTTTAGAGAGCATGCTGAACTACTCTCTGGTGCTGATGAGACAATAGGGAAACGGTTAGTGAGGTAATGGGAAGGGTCTTTGGAGGGCTTCAGCACCCTCCTCACTTCCCATATATACCTCACCGGGAGTGGCTTGCGCCCGTTCGGTAGGTGTCTTCCTACCTACTCCAGCCAAATTAACACGAGAAAGTAGTTCATCATGCTCTCGAGAGGTAAATTCTCTTACTTTCCACACCACCTACATTCTTTACCTCTACATTCTTTTCCTCAAAATTGTCGGACTTTACTTTTGCTGATCCTGACCTAAGAATGTTCCCCAAACCTTTCTACATGAACTTCTGTAACATTCGCGGCCTTTGCTAATTTTCATTGTGAAACACTATCTCACCTCCTCTAAACCTCACCTTCTCTTCATCTCCGAAATAAAGTTTTTTGAGGTTACCGTCAGTAAACTTTACTGTGTCAAGTTCATTCTTCGATTTACCCAAAACTTTTATCAGTAGACAATGCCACAATCTTGTAGTCTTTAATTCTTCCAGAGCCTTCTGTCATCAAGCCAAAATTATCTCTAACAATCTTACTTCTTCATCCTTCCTATTTCTCCTTAATTCTGATGGTTGCTCTGTTGTCACATCTGTCTGTAAAGCTCAGACTTTCTCTGAAAATTATACTATGGACGATTCTGGGCATATTCATCATACTTATTACCTCTGTGACTCCACTATGCCGTTTAATATAATTCTTGAGAATGATGTATTCCATGTCCTCTCTGGCCTCAATCCTCAAAAGGATTATGGGCCCGATAAAGTGCCTCCTGTTATCCTTAAGAACTGCATGTATGTGCTGACACCCTGTCTGGGCAAACTCTTTCGTCTCTACCTTTGAACCTTTACCTTTCCTTCCTGCTGGATGTACGCCAACAAAAAGCCTGGACCTACGAAGGGTGACCGCTCTAATCCCTCAAACGTGTTTTTTTTTCTAAACCATTTGAAACAATCTTTATCAGGAAAAATCTTTAGCATGTATCAACTTATGACCTTCTCTCTGGTCACCAATATGGATTCCATAAGGAGGGATAGACGGGTGATCTTACCATCCTAAGTGACTCCTCTTAAACATCTCGAAAACCATTGACAGAATCTGGTAGAGACTTTTGCTTTCTAAAATACATTTCTACAGATTATATCCCTCTCTCTCTCTGTTCTTTCATCTCTAATTTCCTCTCGGGCCGGTCTATCTTTGCGATGGTATAATATTGTTATATGGTCACTGTTCTACTTCTAAACCTATCAACAGTGGAGTTTCCCATGGCTCTCTTAAACCTCTCACTCTTTTTTGCATCATTGGTCAAACCAAAGCAAACTGTTCTATCTACTCCTACACCGATGACTCTATCCTGCAATACTCAACTTCCTTTAACAGAATATTCTTCCAACAGGAATTGCATGACTCGTGACTGGACGCTACAGAACGCTTGAGCTCAGACCTTGCTATCATTTCTGAAACGTATGAAAGAATGGAAACGATGGTTAATTCTAGCTTAAGGATTTGGGCAGTATAGGGATGATCTAGAGCAGAAAGTCGAGCGCAGCGTGGCCGCGGGAGGGTTGGAGGCATGCAGTTTGCAAGTTCAGAAAAGTAGTCATCCTTTTTTATGATAAGTGCTGCCTGTAGCGCCGGTAGGTTCTCCTGAGGGGCTTCTTGGATGGCCCCAACCCGATTAGTGGCGCAGGCGAAGTATATTTATAGTGGCTGCCATGATATATGACTCTTGCTAGGCTCATCCTGCCCTCCGGTTCTCCACTTAAACAATGTCGCTGAAACTAAACACCATCACCATCACATTCATCACCATCATCATCATCATCATCATCAGGGGGACCCACAGAGATTGGAATATAGTAGGAACGGGAAAGGTAATGGCGGCAGCGGACGAGGTTGTTTTGGACCTTGGAACGCATACTAACGAGTCTGTCCGCGTGATTTCCCCGCTGAGGACCTTCCCAGACGCGAGGACGCCGCCCCACGCTGATTAAAGAGGTCCCCGCTGGATAACACGGGCCGGGTTCTCGCCTCCGTGGACGTAATGATGTGTTTGCTACGTTACAGAGTGAGGTCAGTCTACGAGGGGGGTTGTTTGAAGATTTGTCAGCATGTGAGTAATCTTCCGCCACTCTGCGATGGTCTGATAATTCAGTGTGTTTCGGGCTCACCACGCCTGCACGCTAACCACTTAGCCACCGCCTCAAAAAATTACAAGTTGGAAAGTTTCGTTTAGTCGGCGCAACATCTGAGGTCATATGCCGGAGAGAGACAGAAGGGAAAGGAATTATAGGAGAAGGGAACAGATTCCAGGAGACGGGACACAACCCCTGATTAATACCTGGTACCCCACTGCTGGGTGGACAGGGGCGTAGGGTATTGGAAAAGCCGCCCAAATTTTTCCACTCTGCCGGGGAATCGAACCCGGGCTCTCTCGGTTGTGAGCCGAGTGTGCTAACCACTGCACCACGAAGCCCCCAAAACGACAACAACAACAACAACAACAACAACAACAACAACAACAACAACAACAACAACAACAACAAGAGAAAGAATACCAATAGAAGATAAAATGAGAGGCAACACTTCGGCGGAATCTAAGAAGAATCTAAGAATCTAAGAAGACTGTCATTAAGAGGAGAGTTGACTCTGTCCTAAAGGGTTGTGTGTGAAAAGCTCCTCCCCCCCCCCAACATGAGATGCATACTCTTTACGAGGGCGAACAAGGTCCTTGTGTAAGTATACAATCTGTGAAGGAGAAAGTATACTAGTGGAGACGATGCCTAACCTCGAGGAAGCTAATTTGGTAGGAATGGAGATATAAGGTCTCCAGTTCATATTATGAGTAAACTAAGGATGTTTAGTGTACATGAAGGTGACAGCTGAGTGTTATCGAAGAAAGGATGATAGATGTTTGGAAGATTGTACCGGGTTGACAGACACTCTCATTTCTTCATCCTTTCACTGGAAAAAGAATATTAATTTGCATTTCGTCTTATGTTTCATAATTTTTCAGGGGGGCTCCCGTGGTCCCGTGGTAGTCTCCGCCTTGCATTCGAGTTCGAGACCTGCCCGGTGCCATGGGAGTGGAAATTTGGGCTCTTTCCGACACCCTCAGCCCCGTTATTGGGCCTCCTCCTTGAAAGAATTGGGCATCTCTCTACCAGCCGTCTGGGTAGTTGCACGAGATAAGACACCTCTAAAACAAAATTGATCATTCCTTTCTCGTCATCTTTCTCTGTCGTAAAGGGAGCATCTTCATGCGGGCTTTTTATTTTATTTTGCCTTTACCTTTTGCCATTCAACTGTCTCTTATACTATTTAAAACCGTGAAGCAGCGACGGGCCAAATTTGTGGCTTTACCGTGTAGCAGCGACGGGCCAAATTTGTGGCTTTACCGTGTAGCAGCGACGGGCCAAATTTGTGCCATGATATAAACCCCCCAAAATAGATGATACATAATCTCATCACAAATGCTTTGATATATATAATGAAACGGTTTGTGTGAGGGGTGATTTTTTCTCATTTTTCTCGCTTAGAGGGACCATTAAGAAACATGATCCCCGCTGCTCTTAAAAAAAAAGTGATGATAAAAAACTCACACATATCTTGTTGCTGATGGTCTAACTTATGATTTGAATAACATTAAGTCTTGGTGCTCTCAATGGGGCATGAAACTGAATCCTAGCAAAACCAAGAAATTAATTGTGAGCCGTTCTACAACTCCTTTCCCTCACCATCCCAATTTATTTGTTAATGGAGTCCACATTGACTCTGTAGCTCATATCAAGCTTCTGGGAGTTATACTGGACTCTAAACCTACTTTTGAATTACAAATGAGAAATATGTCCCGCTTACTTACATCAGAACTGGGTATTCTCCACACATCTAAGACAATTTATAAGGATGATAACATCTTCGGAAATGTTTCTTCTCTTTTATTCTGCCCCTTTTCGAATACTCCTCTGTTGTCTGGATCTCTGCTGCTGACTCGCATTCGAAACTGATTGATCGTGAATTTAATCCCATTAATTGAGTTCCTTGTATATGATTTGAGTTTGAATATTGGCCATCGTATTGTTGGTACTCTTGCAATGTTTTATAAAATAGTAAATTATTCTTCTCATTCTCTTCATAAGTTCTTGCCAAACCTTTGTCAATCAATCAGAGTCAGTAGGAGTTCATCCTTGACCTCAATGGCGTTTTAAATTGGCCGATGCTCCACATCACAATTTTGTAGATATTTCTTTCCCTCTGTGTGCAGGCCTCCTTCGGAGATTGTTTCTTCATCCATAATTGACAAATTTTAAAACCTTGTTAATGTTTCCTCTTGCAGTAGCGTTAAGTACTTTCTTTCCTCTTTTATTTTTCTAGCTCTGTCTCGACCTGCACTGACACCTCCTGGTGCTATAATTGCAAATTTATTCTATGTAGCTCTTGGCATGGTCATTTATAATAATAATAATAATAATAATAATAATAATAATAATAATAATAATAATAATAATAATAATAATAATAATAATATCCATTCTCTCATTTCCACTCTCATTTACACAATCCTTAACCCTTCCGTCGTCAAATTTCAGGGAGAACTCTTGCCTATGACGGTGGGCTACCCACTTGGGGACGAACACGGGGGCGCCACGTACCTCATGTTCCAGAGTCACTACGACAATAGGCGACTGGAGAGGAACGTAACGGTGGAATGGGCCATGGACATCCACCACACAAACCAGCTCAGGTGTGTTGGCGGATGAGTGGAGAGAGAGAGAGAGAGAGAGAGAGAGAGAGAGAGAGAGAGAGAGAGATGGTGGTGGAAGATTTATCCCCTCAGAAGGGGAAACGGCCCATTGTCGTATTGACGGCCCGTCGCTGTGGTGGCAGGTAGAACCCGCCGGCTGGCGTGCCGGGCGGGGAAACGGGTGCACATGGCAGCCCGTAGCAAAGCCGAGCGAGCAACTCAACAGTCTATAGGTGGCCCAGAGGCCGGGAGAGTTGCTCGCTCGACGAGTGCTGGCGTTCCACTGGAGAGAGAGAGAGAGAGAGAGAGAGAGAGAGAGAGAGAGAGAGAGAGAGAGAGAGAGAGAGAGAGAGAGAAGGGCTTATTCTTGTAATAAAAAATAAAAACTTTGCCATAACAAAATTGTGTAGTGCAAATTAACAACATATACAAAGTCACTGTGTCCCTCTTGCTGTTGCCCTGCCTCAAAGACAAACAAACGGACGTCATCAGTATTTTATCAATCAAAATCAATCAAAATCACGAAATGTGGCAAGTATGATTGATTCGCTACATAAAACCTTCATCCAACTCCGGGAAAAGCAATATCAAATTGTTAGATTCAGCCTTGGTTTAACAGCAAAATCAAACATTCCCTTAAGAAAATTGTTAAACAAGCAAAAGTAAGCGCAAAGTTCGAGAATATGTTGAACCCAAGTAATGAGTGAAAAACAGTAATCGATGATTGGTGTATGAGGATATGTTTGCATTTAAGTGAAAAAAAAACACATAAGCAGAGGACATTATCCAAATGCATACATAACCAGGAGACAAATGGTGACGGATAATTAATTTTTAGCGCGGGTAGCTTACTAACCGAATACCAACACATTTTAAACACTGAATAATTCCCTTTTAGAGAGAGAGAGAGAGAGAGAGAGAGAGAAGGGCTTATTCTTGTAATAAAAAAAATAAAAAACTTTGCCATAATAAAATTGTGTAGTACAAATTAACAACATATACAAAGTCACCTATACGAGTTTGGTCTTTATTACCAACAACATTGACGATGACTTTTGTACTATTGAAAGCCTCGTTCACTCAGGGTGCGGCCACACTGCACGCGGGAGTTCAGGTCAGAGGCAGAACAAACACATGTTATCTAATATGAGTGGCCATTCCTATTAGATAACATGTGTTTGTTCTTGCCTCTGACCCGCTAGGCGTCCTGCTACCCTCTGCCCTCCCAGCAAACCGCGTGCAGTGTGGCCGCACCTCATCATACTCTATCTAGCTTTGAAACAAATCTCGAAGATAATATGAATTCCCTCCGCCCAAATCAAATAATAAAAATCTAGAATCTGATATCTTATATAAGCTGAGGGAAAAGCGAGCTACTCAGTCCTTTCCCTAAACCTATGGACACTGGTGTCCCGCAGGGCTCTGTTCTATCTACCACTCTCTTTCTGTTGGTCATTAATGTTCTTTCCAAACAAAGTGTCCTAGCTACTTCTACGCTGATGAATTACTCTGCATTACTCAGCACCTTTGAACAGAATACCCTCCCTACAGGGATTATAAGACGCTAAGCTGGACGCTTCAGAACGCTTGACATTCTTCTTCTTCTTCCTCAGCATTATTATCCCGTTTCTATACGGGGTCGCTGTTTTTGATGAGTCTCTTCCATCTAGCCCTGTCCGGCACTTCAAGGTCCAAGTTCTTCTCCCTGTCGTCCGCCACAATACAGTCCTTCCATCTCGTCCTGGGTCTTCCTCTCTTCCTTCTGCCACCCACTTCCATGTCCATTATCTGCCTTTCACAACTCCCTTCCTCTCTCCTTATGACCACCTCAGTCTCACTTCCTGCACCTTCTTACCCACACTTGTTACCTTAATTGTACCTCTTATGACTTCATTATTAATCCTATCCTTTCTTGTCACTCCACTCATCCATCTCAGTATTTTCATTTCTGCCACTTCCGATTTTCTTTCACTACTCTCAGAACTACTCAGAACGCTTGACATTGGCATCTTGTTATCTTGTTATCATTTCTGAATGAAGCTGGAGGAACTCTGTGCCCTTCGGTCCTTTAAAAATTCAATTTAAAAACCTCTCAATTCAACACAATCTTTCAACACCCATCTCTTCACCTATATCTTTCTATTATAAAATTAATGTTCTCGGTCTGCCCTCAACTTCAAATCTTAACAGCAAACTTCATTTATCCTGTCTCGGTTAATCAGCTTCCTTGATATTAGGCGTTCTAAATCGTCTTCGCCAGTTCTTTTTAGTAGTACTTACTACTAGTACTTTACACTGAGCCAGAGGAGATAGATAATTGAGCTAGACTTAACCAATAATAATGGGGAACTTGTGCATTGAGTGTGAGTTGCGGAGAGTTAGAAAGTAGTGATCACCAGGAACACGGTTCGTTTTAGGTAGACTGAGCGGTAACCGCGACAAAACAGTGTTAGTGCTAGATTTAAGAAGGAGCAAAGAGGCTTTTAAAGACAAACTCGGATAGAGGGGTAAGGTGGGATAATTTATGGATTTATGAGGCCAGGTGAACTGATTGAAACCAGGAACCAGGTAGAAATCATAGTAATAAATTTAGTATTTGATTAGGTAGAATAGAAGAGGCAAAGAACAGCGAACACTGATCCTAGAAAGGAAAAATCTGAACTAAATGGACTGAACGTGGTAAAAAGAGAGAGATAGGAGAAGAAAGAAATGGTGGGAAAAAAATGAAGAGGGGAAACACCATCTCTAATCCGAATTGGTCAAGAAAAACAATTAATAGCAAAAGAACTATGAGATCCATGAAGCAAAAGAGCAAATAAAGCTTCAAATGGGATGGCGAATTTCAACAGAGGAAGGAAGAAGATGTGAAAAAAAGGAAAAGCTGAAATCAAATAGAAACAGGGGAAAAGTAGGCAAATTGGAAAAATCACGAAAATGAGGTATTCGACTACTTCCTTTCAGTATTCACTATAAAGATCGAACATTATACGGAAAGTTCAGGTGTAATTGAGGCGGGGGGGGGATAAAGAGAGGACAAAGATAATAGGAGGCAAGTAGTTCAAGAAGAACAAGATAGGATGAAACAGAAAAGTTATTAGGGTATTCGGGGTTATTTGATGTAATATAAAGGTTACTATCGTTAAAATCAGACCCAGTATCCGACATCTTTAAGATGTCGATACATACTAACTATGTTTTAAAAATATGGATATGTGCCGAAACCATTATTTTTTGAAAAAGGGTCAGGGTCGATTGCTTAAGGCTGTCCCAGAAATGGCTTATACAGGAGCATTTAGAAGTACATAACATAATAGGGAACATAGCACAGTCCATAAAAGCGCACTGTACTCAACAGGCTCTTGATATTCTACAATAAAAGTTCGTGCAATATTGGCGGCATAGTCCAAGGTATCATATGCTCTTGAAGTGCGTAAAAGCGTTTGATGAGATTTTAGATAAAATGTTTGTGGATGATCCACCAACGTTCAACAAGTAAAGTTTTTAGTCACGTCAGTAGGGTATGCTTCACAATAAGGGGTAAGGTAAAGTTTTAGCTCACGGAAATCTGTGCAAATCAATGGTGAAGGTGGGGGCCCACAAATTTCTTAGAAGCAATAGTAGGGTTGTTTCTCAAAATCTTAGACACGGTATTTCTCAGTGATGTTTCAGTAAGTTATAAGATGATACCAAATTTTATGAAATGGTTTGTGACATGAGGACAATTAACTATTGATAAACTCAACAGATTATAAGTAGAGTCGGATCAAGATGATACTGGATCGGAAGTGAAGTCTCCAATTGATATGGTGGTGAATTATGACACCAACTATTGCTTAAAAATGTGTCTCATAAGTAGGTCTGGCAGTGAGAGTGGAATAGAAGTCTTCACAAGTGCTGCAGGTAGCAGAGGCTCAATGCATTCATCTGACTATGCGAACAACAATCTTATAAAGCTTTCATCGAGCGTAAAGCAACAAGGGAGGGTTCCTCAAAAGCTTTGTGGTGGACAATTGATCTTCACAAAGTATTCCAGGAGCTATAACCTATATAAAATAGATCTATATTAGTTAGAATCACCTGGTCTTGGATGAACTTCTTATCTATCAGGTTAGACCAAACTTGCCATACAGGAAGAGAGAATCGTGTATGTTTGCATACTTGCGATATCAGAAAGACTCAAACGGGTAATACGAGATTCTCTAAAGATAGGAAGGGGTTGGATTGGAGACGAGCATAGGTAGGTGGAGAACCGGTGGATTTCTGTATAAGGTTTAACTGGATGAATAAGGATTCAACAGGGTTTAAAAATTAAGTGGTTTACGGGTATAGGGTGAACGATAGTACGAAGGAACGCGGTCAGAGAACCCAAATGGACATTCATTCAAAGGTTTCTACTGAAATGGTTGGACAGCGATATTAGGGGAATAGGCATAAGTTGCAATTATATGTCAGTGGTTCCCTCTCAGATGCTGTCCATACAGAGGGGCCTTGTCCGTCCTCGTAAGGAGTATGCATCTCTGCTAGACAAAGTGGATTCAGATGCTGTTTATCTCATCAACTCCTCCTTTCTTGCTAGCAGACTTTCATTTGATAAATTCCGACACGAAGTTGTATCTCTTTCTATCTTCTATCGATATTTCCGTGCTAACTGCTCCTCCGAACTTGCTAACTGCATGTCTCCCCCCTCCCGCTATACACACGACTTGCTACTTTTGCTCATCCATATTATGTACAATCGCTTATGCAAGAATTAACCAGTATCCTCATTCTATTATCCCTTCCGTTGGTAAACTCGGGAACAGCCTTCCTAAGTAAGTATTTACTCCGGCCTGCGACCTGAAATTTTTCAATAGGAGAGTATATCAACATAACTCTTCTTCCGAAATTGACTTTTTTTTCTGGCCACTCAGTCTTTTCTTATATATGAGGTTTTTTTTTGTTTTTTTGTTTTGTTTATTATCCTTGAGCCGTTCTTGCCCTTGAAGTAAGCCTCCAACTTTATCTTTACGTTCGCGTTTTAGAATGGAAAAAAATGTGAATAGCTTTGCACTTGGTAAGCCAACTCAATAATTAAAGTCCCATTAATGTGTGTTCATGTGTGTGTGTGTGTGTGTCTTTTCCTGTGCAGGCCACAGGACGCCAGCAACATGGGCTTGGGTCACGCACTGCTCTTCTCCCTCACCGTTCCCCCACGGACTTCCGATTGGTTGGTGGCTGGTCACTGCGCCGCCGCCTGTACCGAAGCTGCCCTGCCACCTGAGGGAGTCAACATTTTTACTGTGTTTCTGCACGGCCACTACCTGGGTAAGGGTATACACAAACACACACACACACACACACACACACACACACACACACACACACACACCGCTCCGTAGCTCAACAGTTATAAGCTTTTCGCTGCCAGGCTTCGCGTACTGGCTGGATCAAGTCCCGCTCAGGTCGAGATTTTTCCGCTGACAAGGAGTGGTTACTGCCCCCTCCTTGAACAAGGGGGACGGGACGTGTGGCGTGTGGAGGTCCAGGCAGTACCCAGAGATCGACTATTATGATGCATGAGCCTTGCTCCTGTATGGAGGATACTTGCTTAAGATTACGAGTCCAACTCGTGATCAGACCTTGGGTGGATTATACACACACACACACACACACACACACACACACACACACACACACACACACACACACAGACTTTGTCTATTCTGTTTCGCTGGTTACGATTTTTTTTTGCTTTTCCTCATTTGCTTCTTGTTCTTGTTCTTGTTCTTCTTGTTCACGATCTTTTTCTTCCCCGTACTATTAACAGTTTTAGTAGTAATATTGTTATTTTATTATTATCATAATTATTATTATTATTATTATTATTATTATTATTATTATTATTATTATTATTATTATTATTATTATTATTATTATTATTATTTCATTTTATTATTATTATTATTATTATTATTATTATTATTATTATTATTATTATTATTATTATCATTATTATTATTATTATATATTATTACTCCCCCCCGTTAATATCAATGTGGAGATGCTGGAAGCCGGGGATGAAGCCATTATCCATAGGCTGCATGTGGTGCTGTCTGGCGTATTGCAGTCCGGAGCCATTCCTCTTGACTGGAAGAGAGAATGGGATACCCCTATCTGGAAAGGAAAAGGGGATCGACTAGACTGCAATAACTGCCGTGGAATTACACTGCTCAGTGTGCCTGGCAAGTTGTTTTGCTCATATGCTAGTGATGCAGATTTTATCTCATCTGCAAAATTTTAAGAGGCCTGAGCAATCCCTGTTCACGCCCGGCAAGTCAACAATTAATGGACCTGATTCTAGCACTTCTCGTCCTTGTAAAACGCCGACGTGAGTTTCGACGGGGACCTTTTCTTACAGCAGGGGAGGCATTTCAAGGGAAAAAAAAGCCCCTTAGGCGCAGCTCCGACGAAAGAAAACAGAACAAAAGGCCAGAAGAGGGTTCAGTTTCGGATGGAGAGCAACGTTACCAGATTATCGTACTCAGCACATCGTATTTTCATGTTTTTTACCAATAAGTATATCAAGAAAACATCGATACTTTACTGTTTTAAGCTCAATTTGATTGGGTATCGTTATCGGTGAGGTTACGATAGTTTTGGGACGTGAAACTGATGGATGCAATGTTCTGAGTACAACCATAAGGTAACGCTGGTGGAGAGTTGTCTTGATACTCTCCTCTTGAAAGAGTTCAAGTAGTTCAAGGGGGAAACACAGACGAAGTTGAACTGTTCCAGAGTTTAGCAGTCGATAAAATAATGGAGTTGCTGATTAACTCTTGCATAAGGTTTTTGGGTGTAATTACGATGAGCAAGAGTAGAAAGTCGTACGTGTAGCGGGAGAGAGGGGGGGGGGGGGCATGTAGTTAGCACCTTCTCTTCCTCACCGAAACACAGGTCTCAGGGACTACTGACAGCAACCTCTAATATGTTTCCTCCTACTATCTCTATCCTAAATTTCGATCCAAAGCTGGATGTTGCGTCTAGGTATGCAACATCACTTGCTCTCGTGCCCACGACCTTGACTCTTCAGAATTTTTCACCATTTGGCTAAGACTTCATTGTCATTCTATTACTAAATACGTCTGTGCTGTTTATCTTTCACCTAACTCTACTAACTATGTAAAATTCTTTGAATACTCACCACAAGCTTTGGCTTTCATCCTCCTTCACTGACCAGCCTGGTGAAGAAGCCTACAACTTTTCTATCCTCAATGATCTGGAGCAGTTGATTCAGCACCCTACTTGGAGACCGGCCCAACATACTAGACCTCTTCCTTCCCTCTAACCCTTCTGCTTACTCTGTCAAACTGTTCTCTCCGTTGGGCTCCTCCGATCACAACCTTATTTTTGTATCATGTCATATCGCTCCTGTACAGCCTCTGGACCCACCGAAGAATCGATGCTTCTGGCATTTTGCATCCGCTCTGTGGGACAACCTGAGGATGTGCTTTTCCGATTCCCCATGGAATGATTACTGCTTCCAGGAGAGAGAGACCTTTGTGTGTGCCCAGCGCATCACAGAGATGCTTGTCTCTAGAATGAAGGCACACATTCCACGTATTTTCTCTACTCCTCATGCTAAAAAGTCTTGGTTTAATCACGTTTGTTCTCCAACTATCAAAGATAGAAAGGCAGCTCACAAACGGTACCAGAGCCTTTGCACTCCTGCTAACCATGATCTTTACATTTCTGTCCGGAATCGTGCCAAATCTATTCTTCGACTTACCCAAAGCTCTTTCATCCATAGTAAATGTCAAAACCTTGCTCTTTCTAATTCTCCCAGAGACTTCTGGCACCTAGCCAAAAGCATCTCCTCCAGTTTCACTTCTTCATCCTTCCCTCCACTCTTTAACCCTGACGGCAGCACCGTCGTCTCATCTATCTCTAAGGCTGAACTCTTCTCAAACTTTTGGAAAAACTCCCCCCTGGACGATTCTAGGTATATTCCTCCTACTCATCCCCCATCTGTCTCCTTTATGCCTGTTATTAAGATTCTTATGAATGATGTTTTCTATGCCCTCTCTAGCTTCAACTCTCAGAAGGCTTATGAGCCTGATGGTGTGGCTCCTGTTGTTCTTAAAATTTGTGCCTCCGTGCTGATATCCTGCCTGGTCAAACTCTTTTGCCTCTGCCTATCAACATCTACCTTTCCTTCCTGCATGAGGTAAGTCTTCGTACAGCCTGTGCCTAAGAAGGGTGACCGTTCCAATCCCTCAAACTACCGCCCTATAAATCTACTTTCCTGTATATCTAAAGCTTTTGAATCACTCCTTAACTCCTTAATCAAAAGATTCAAAAGCACCTTTCCACCTCTGATCTTCTATCTGATTGCCAGTATGGGTTCCGCAAAGGGCGTTCTACTGGCGATCTTCTTTCTCTCTTAACTGACTCTTGGTCATCCTCTCTTAGCCGTTTCGGTGAAGCTTTCTCAGTTGCGCTAGACATATCGAAAGCTTTTAACAGAGTCTGGCACAACTCTGATTTTTAAACTGCCCTCGTACGGATTCTATCCTTCTCTCTGTTCCTTTATCTCCAGTTTCCTTTCTGGCTGTTCTATCTCTGCTGTGCTAGACGGTCACTATTCTTCCCCTAGACCTATCAACAGTGTTGTCCCACAGGGCTCTGTCTTATCACCCACTCTCTTCCTGTTATTCATGAATGATCTTCTTTCCATAACAGACTGTCCTATCCACTCATACGCTGACGACTCCACTCTGCATAATCTGACTTCTTTCAACAGAAGACCCACTCAACATGAATTGCAAGACTCCAGACTGGAGGCTTCAGAACGCTTAAACTTAGACCTTTCTATCATTTCTGATTGAGGTAAAAGGAACTTTGTGTCCTTTAATGTTTCAAAAACTCTATTTCCCCACCTATCAAGTTGACACAATCTTCCAAATACCTATCCCCTATTCTTCGACAACACTCAGCTGTCACCTTCTTCAACACTAAACATCATCGGTCTATCCTTAGCTCAAAACCTCATCTGGAAACTTCACATCTCTCTTACTAAATCAGCTTCCTCGAGGTTGGGCATTCTGTATCGTTTCCGCCAGTGTTCTTCTCCCCCGCACAGATGCTTTCCATATATAAGGGCCTTATCCGCCCTCGTATGGAGTATGCATCTCACGTGTGGGGGGTTCTACTCACACAGCTCTCTTGGAAAGAGTGGAGTCTAAGGCTCTTCGTCTCATCAGCTCTCCTCCTCTTACTGACAGTCTTCTACCTCTTAAATTCCGCCGCCATGTTGCATCTCTTTCTATCTTGTTTGGTATTTTCATGCTGACTGCTCTTTTGAACTTGCTAACTGCATGCCTCCCCCCCTCCCGCGGCCCCGCAACACACGACATTTTACTCAGGCTCATCCCTATACTGTCCTAACCCTATACGCAAGAGTTAACCAGCATCTCCATTCTTTCATCCTCTTCACTGGTAAACTAAGGAACAGCCTTCCTTCGTTTGTATTTCCCCCTGCCTATGACTTGGCCTCTTTCAAGAAGAGTGTATCAAGGCACCTTTCCATCTGAAATTGACTTTTCTTTTGGCCACTCTATACATGTCGCTTTGTGGGAGCAACAGTTGGCTGGCTTTTTTTCTACATTTTCTTTTTGTTGCCTTTGAGTTGCTCTCTGTGCTGTAAAGAAAAAGTTCAGAAGAGCAGTAAGCATGAAAATATCGATAGAAAATAGAAAGATATGCCCCTCTGCAGCAGGATTTAAGAGGCAGAAGACTGCTAGTAAGAGTAGGGAAGTTGATGATACGAAGAGCCTTTGACTTCATTCTGTGTAGCAAAGCTGTATGTGTCGAGATGCCCCACACATGAAATGCATACACCATAAAAGGCCGGATAAGGCCCTTGTATATGGACAGCATCTGCGAGGGGGAAAAGAACTGGTGGACACGATGTTTATTTTATAGCAAAGGAAAGGGGGAAAAATATGAAGAGGAAAAAAGGCCGCTAATCACTGCTCCTAACGCATAACCTCGGTGAACCTGATAGTGCAAGAGTGGCGACAATGAAGTTTCCTGTTGATATTTTGAGTTAAGGACGGGCCGAGAATGTTTATTGTAGAAGAAGGTGACAGACGAGTGTTCACGAAAAATAGAGGATAAGTGTTTGAAAGATTAAGTGGAGTTGATAGGTGGAGAAATCGAGTTTTTGAGGCTTTTAAGGACACCAAGAACCTCTTGCCCCGTTCAGAAACGTTAGCAATGTCTGAGGTTAAGCGTTCTATAGCGTCCAGCCTAGAGTCATATATATATATCAGTTTGTTTTCCAAAGAAGATACTTAATGAACAACAGCAAGAGAATGGGAGACAGAACAGAGTCCTGCGGGACACCACTGTTGATAGGTTTATGGGAAGAACAATAACCGTCAACCACAGCAGAGATAGATCGGCCAGAAAGGAAACAGAAGATTAACGTGCAGAGAGAGAGAGAGAGGGAGGGTTAGAATTCGTGGGAAGGTAGTTTAGAAGGCAAAGATTTATGGCAGACTCTTTTAAAAGCATTTGAGATATTTAAGGCAATAGCAAAAGTTTCACCGAGACGGCTAAGAGAGAATGACCAAGAGTCAGTTAGGAAGGCCAAAAGATCACCAGTAGAACGTCCCGTACGGAATCCATTCTGGCGATCAGATAGAGGGTGAGGAGTGGATAGATGCTTGAAAAAATTCCAGTTAAGGATTCAAAAGCCTTAGAAAGGCATACAGCCATACAGTAAGAGAGGGAGCTCAAGTGACTCAAAGATTTGAATCTTTGTTCGCCTGCATAAATTACGATACCGCCATATATTCTTGTTGAACGATTCCATTACATCGTGGGTAATGTCAATCCGTCGAGTGACTTCCTGGTAAGACCCACAATCGTTATGCACTAAACTACCAAGGTATGTGAAACTTTTGGTGACTTGGACATCCTCATCACATGCATGAACAGACTGAACTGTGTCATCAAGCAAGCCTCCTAGCGACTGGACCTTAGTTTTGGCCCACGAATCCTTCAGTCCCTGAGGCTACGCCTCCTCATGAAATATTGCGAGAGCCAACACCAGGACCTCCAGCGATTATACAAGAAGTACAGCATCCTTAGCAAAACCAAGGTCATTGACATTGATATCGCCAACAGAATGAACATATACTCCACAACGACTTTGATCAACAGCTAGCTTTGCCCAGTACCAAGTCCATGCAAGTCTTGATAAGTTACGTAGTAAGGACTCATGCCTCCCACACTCCTAAATTAACAGGGAACAAGCCGGAAACAATGTTCCCATAATTCATAGCACTCTTAGTCTAAGGGTAAAGGTCAGGTCAATAATCCCTGTAGTAATCCCACGGATCTGCAGAATATCCTAGAATGCCTCTTGATGTACTGAGTCAAAAGCCTTTTTGAGATCAGCATAAGCTGTAGGGAGTAGTCAGTTATACAGCTGCCGAATCAGGCGTAAACTAATCCCGGTGATATATATACGTAAGGCGAGGGGGTGCTGCAAGACTATCAAAGACCCTCCCGTATTCTCACTTCCCGTTTTTATATTGTCTCATTAAAACCAGTGAGTAGTTCAGCATACTCTCTAAGGAAAATTTCTCTTACTCTCAAGCACATAGCTTCTGCAAAATTTATCAAAATACACAATGGCGAAGGTATGTACATACTGCCTCGAAATTCCCATCTGGGGGGGTGACCATAAATGCCCCCAGATTGGACTCCATTTCTGACCCCCGAACAATGAGGTGTCTTCATAACTCTACGAACTTTCTCTTCAAAAGCTTCTGCAACATACGCGGTCTTTATACTAATCTCAATTCTGTGGAACACCATTTCTCCTCCTCTAAACCTCACTTTCTCTTCCTCACCGCAACATTATACAAAATAGATGTTGCAAAAGCATGATTATAATAATAATATGGACTTAGCAAGGTGTAAACGCCTACATTGTGCATAAATTAAAGTAATATGTTTTTGTCGTACTCTAGTCACCGGCAGGGGCTGATCCAGATGTTTAAGACTGCTACACGGAATTCTCGATAACGGCGCCGAATGAGGCAGCAATAAAAGATAAATCCGGCGGCAAATATGAAAAATACAAGAGTAAATCCACGAAGATAAAAATAAACAGCACGGGATGGAACCTTGCTAAGAATGATTGACTTAGTATGCTTGATTAATCTCACGTTGGAGTTCAAGTATCTGTTTAATGTTGACGTAGTTCAGACCAATTATAGGTAGCGAGGAGTCTTTCAAGGTAGAAAGTGGAAATTTTACGTAATAGTATGTGATGCCATGATGGAAGGATGCCATCTGACGTAACAAGACACGACTAGTGAATATCATATGCTCCTTGCACTACGATATTAGATGACTGTTTACTCGGGCAGGATACGGTGACAGACGTTCGATAAGTAAAGAAAAGGAATTGCCAAGGGTATACATGTTTATGATACACTCGAGCATACCCGTGGACTCAGTAAAAGAGCTCCATGGAACTGCACTGAATGCCGAAATGAAAGGCTGTGGAATTGCGAAGAACCACCATTTCGCATTGGTAAAAAGAGCTAGGCACAGATGCAGGTAGGAAAGGGATATGTGACCAAAGTTGCCTGATTGTCTTACTCAGCCTCTTATATTTACCGACTTCCGACCCAAAAACTGTCTCGTGGACCCCAATAAGGAGATTCACTTAAAATTATCGTTAAAATAGTTAATTCCTGATGTTTCTTGGCAACAATTAGGCGTCAGAAACCGGTAAATACTATGGTCTGAGTACGACAATCTGGCAACGGTGCATGTGACAGACAACAGGATCGGACGAGCTGGGAAAAAAAAGAGCCATTCAGTCATTCGAAACAATGAAGATAAGGAACGAATGGAGAGTGCAGTGACTGTGATGAACACTGAAAAAGGAAAAAAGCTCGCAGGTCTGAATGTTATTGTGTGACCCGTAGGGAATATGAACAAAAACACTTGCTGTGATAGTCCTTGCTTTCCGAAAAGGGTACTAAAATTGGACCTCGTCTTCCGGATATATTGACACATGCGCATTCCAAGCTAGATGTACGTTTCTGTGGGTGGTTGAGGTTTACGGAAACTGGTCCGATCGTTGCCTTCGTAATTATGTATTACACAGCTTTGATGAATGAATTTAGTTATTCTACTGTCAGATGAAATGCATGGTATTGTTCGCCAGTAAAAACAAGCTGTTGACTCTTGAGGTCTTACGTTGCCACACTTAGTTAAACCTTTCTTTGCGCGTGGTGCGAGACGCGACTATCCCCTCATGCGCAGTCGGGCAGCCCAATGGGGGGGTCTCTTTTAACCTCTGTATCTCAAAAACTATTCATCACATCTAAAAACCAAAAACACCATTGGAAAGAAGCCCAGATCTATAGGAGTCGGTTATGTATGCCTCTCCTGCAAACTAACAAGCACGTTCAGGGAGTGTTGAATGTGAACACTTACGTCAGTGCGTGCGCGATGATCAACCATTTTGAGGGAACTGTGGACATCTCTCCTTGAGGTTCTGGTAAGGTAGTATTGCCAACTGCAATATCTACAACTATTTGGTCAAAGAATCAGTCAGGTGATAGGTGGAGCTATGCAAAAATGCCGCAATATTGGACAAGAATATCCACCAGTTACTCGTCCGTAGATTTTCCGCGGTGGGCTGATATGATTTTTCCACTAAATTTAGTGGAGAAGCCACTCAATTAGCAATCCTGTGTTGTGAGAAATATTGTTGGAACACTCTCATACACGCGGGAGAATTGAATGCGGCTGGAGCTCGCAGCGAGCGTTTAGCATCACCAGCAGCTACGCCTAACGCTCGCTTGAGGTTAAAGAATTCAACCCGTGAATGAGTTTGGTATGAAGACCAATTCAGTCTTTGATAACAGGGTTTTGGTTTCCGAACACTTGAGTTTCTTTGTTCCTTTTTGTCCCTAGAGCGCCGTGGAACCGTTATACTTATTATTATGATTATTATTATTGTTATCATTTGTGTTATAATAATATTGATAATAATAATAATAATAATAATAATAATAATAATAATAATAATAATAATAATAATAATAATAATGATAATAATAATAATAATAATAATAATAACAATAATAATAATATATTTAACAATAAAATAATAAATTTTACAATAAAAATAATAATGATACTACTACTACTACTACTACTACTACTACTACTACTACTACTACTGCTACTACTACTACTACTACTACTACTACTACTACTAATAATAATAATAATAATAATAATAATGATAATAAAAATAATAATAAAAATACTGATAATGTTAATAAGAGTAATAATATTAATAATTACTATTATAACGATTATTATTATTATTATTATTATTATTATTATTATTATTATTATTATTATTATTATTATTATTATTATTATTATTATCATTATTATTATTATTATTATTATTATTATTATTATTATTATTATTATTATTATTATTATTATTATTACTTTTATTAGTATTAGTATTAGTATTAGTATTAGTATTAGTTGTTGTATTATATAATTATTATTTTAAATATCCTCATCTTTATTATTTTCATTATTATAATATAACACTGTCTCTATGTCTGTCCGTCTGACTGTCTGTCCGTCTCTCTCTCTCTCTCTCTCTCTCTCTCTCTCTCTCTCTCTCTCTCTCTCTCTCTCTCTCTCTCTCTCTCTCTCTCTCTCTCTCTCTCTCTCTCTCTCTTGTTCAGTAAGGGCTATTCTCTCTCTTGTTCAGTAAGGGCTATTCTCTCTCTTGTTCAGTAAGGGCTATTCTCTCTCTTGTTCAGTAAGGGCTATTCTCTCTCTTGTTCAGTAAGGGCTATTCTCTCTCTTGTTCAGTAAGGACTATTCTCTCTCTTGTTCAGTAAGGACTATTCTCTCTCTTGTTCAGTAAGGGCTATTCTCTCTCTTGTTCAGTAAGGGCTATTCTCTCTCTTGTTCAGTAAGGGCTATTCTCTCTCTAGTTCAGTAAGGGCTATTCTCTCTCTTGTTCAGTAAGGGCTATTCTCTCTTGTTCAGTAAGGGCTATTCTCTCTCTTGTTCAGTAAGGGCTATTCTCTCTCTTGTTCAGTAAGGGCTATTCTCTCTCTTGTTCAGTAAGGTCTATTCTCTCTTGTTCAGTAAGGGCTATTCTCTCTCTTGTTCAGTAAGGGCTATTCTCTCTCTTGTTCAGTAAGGGCTATTCTCTCTCTTGTTCAGTAAGGGCTATTCTCTCTCTTGTTCAGTAAGGGCTATTCTCTCTCTTGTTCAGTAAGGGCTATTCTCTCTCTTGTTCAGTAAGGACTATTCTCTCTCTTGTTCGGTAAGGGCTATTCTCTCTCTTGTTCAATAAGGGCTATTCTCTCTCTTGTTCAGTAAGGACTATTCTCTCTCTTGTTCAGTAAGGGCTATTCTCTCTCTTGTTCAGTAAGGGCTATAAGGCTTCGGCACTTCCGTGGGGACGAAGAGCTACCGCCAATCGCTGTCGACGACAACTACGCTGCCGACTACCAGCAGTCCCGCCGCTTATTCCGTGAGGTGAAGCTGCTGCCAGGAGATCACCTCACTGTAGGTATGTACAAGCTAAATTCTCTAAAATGCCTTGTGAATACCATTTATTGCTCCACAATGTTTTCATGAGAGATATAGGTTGGTATTCTTAGACAGTTCCGACTCGCACATCAACTATTTCCAAAGGCCAAAAAGGAGATCAGTCTGGTTCTAATGAGTGTTTTTGTAGGTTCATGCCACAGAAGAAGGGTCAAACTACCACTAGGGTCAATAAATTACCCTTGGAAATGCTCGAAACTCCTACGAAAGCCTTGTCAAATATGTGTGCTGGGGCGGCTCTATATAGAAGCAAAAAACTCGCTGGAGAGGAATGGGAAGTAGTCGTTTGCGCTTTCTTTCCACTGTCTCTGTTCCGCCTTCTTGTTTTTCTTTTTGATATTTCTGTGTAACTATTTAATCGATTCTGGTGGGATTTTTTGCATTTCAAAAAGGGATAAATGGGCGATTTTTTGCGTTACGAAGATTTTACGATCAAGGCAATATATCTTCATAAATTAGCAATATATACTAGACGAGAGTATAAAACCCCCCACTAATCTATAAAGGAAATTAACAAATCTGCCTTTCGCGATTTTTGAGAATTGTACAAGATTTAATTTTTATTTGTTTTATCAAAGTTGTGTCCCACATAACAAAGAAATTTCGCATTTTTTTTCAAGAAACATAAAAACGTGATTTTTGCAATTATTTATCGTCCAATTCTTATTAAACCTGACAAGGAATATCTCTTTACTGGTACAAATAGTATATTAGTTGGGGGAGGCGGTGGCTGAATGGATATCGTGACGGCGCCGCGTTCAGGACGACGCGAGTTCAATCCCGCCCGGTGCCATCAAGTTGGGATTTTTCAGCCGCCGCCGAGTGGCTTAAAACTACCCACATGTTGTCCAGAAGATCAATTATCAACCCGGACTCTAGATTCTAGGATTAAAGATGAGCTCCGGGAGGACAGCATGAGCCAATGCAAGATGGCGCCACTATAAACACTCACCTGCGCCAGAACGGGCTGGGCCGACCATCAGGCCCCACCGGGAAGAAGCCTTGGACCGACCATCAGGATCCACCGAAAGAAGCGCCTGCCGGCGCAATAGACTACGACGTAAAAAAATAAAAATAATAATTATATATATATATATATATATATATATATATATATATATATATATATATATATATATATATATATATATATATATAATATATATATATATATATACTAGGAATTCATGAAAATCGATGAATAATTAACGAATTTCAATTTCTGGCAGACAGTCATCTTGAAATCTTCTGGGCCCAAGACCAAGGTTCGGGTGTTTGGAGGCTTGCTAGAAGAAACAGTACAGTCTGTTTATGTGTGTGGTGAGGGCATTGAGATCTCGGATACTTTCACATACCTTGGTAACGTAGTTAAGAACAACGGTGGGTCTCGCCAGGAAGTCTTAATGTGGATTGGCTTAGCCCACGGTGTTATGGACTTACTCAGCATTAGTATATAAGAACATAACATAAGAACATAAGAACGCAGGAGTTGTAAGAGAGGCCGGGTCTGTACGAGAGTAAAGCCTTGACCCTAAGTTCTGTAAGTATCTAACCCCACCTAATACGCTGTGTCCATGAATTTATCTAGTCTATTTTTGATGTGACAAATTGTGGGTCACTACACCACCAACAAGCCCTTTCACTATTCACACCACCCCACCCTGTTATTAACCAACTTTTTGCCCTGTGTCCTGTTGAATTATCCTATTAAACCCGTTACTACTTGTGTACCAACCTCCTCTTAACAACACCTTAAAAAACCTTATCATCCGCCTCCTTCCCAAACTATAAGCCCCATTCATATCTCCTGATCTTCGCCTTTCGCCTTTCGCCAAGTTTAACTGTTTGAGTCTTTCCCCTTTCTCGAGTTACCAACCCCTAGATCCCATCTGATCATCCTCCTCTGCCATCTCCTTCTGCACATTTTGATATCCATTCTATAGTAGGGTGACCAGAACTGAACCGCATAGTCAAGATGAGGTCTAACTAATGCTAAATATAGTTTGAGGAAGCATTGTCGATACATGTGTAGAAGGATAATGATCCGGTTCTTCATATCAATTCTGCTACCTGCCTTACTCTATGGCTATGAGTCATGGAAAGTAGATGGGGACGTGGAAAGACAGATTGATGACTATGGAAGTAACGATTTACGCGGAATCATGTCATATCGCTGTAAAGATTTTGTGTCAAACCGCCGACTACTCCCTGAGATTTATTCGACAAATATTAGGCTTACCAGCAGAGTCCGTGGACGCAAGCTACGACTATATGGGCATGAGACACGCTACCCAGAAGCCGACCCTGCTGATCGGGTTCTTTCTGTAGACTAAGAGACAATTTGAGTGGAGGAGACCAAGGGCACGACCATAGATTTCGTAGCTTGAGCAAGTCGTTAGAGTCTGCCAAGAAGTACTTCGGAGGAAAAAGGTGCCTGCATTGAGAATAGCCCGGTGGGACCCCCGGGTTTGGTTTGGCAAGCCAACGCCGGCCCCGTTGTATGCTCTCATTAATATATATATATATATATATATATATATATATATATATATATATATATATATATATATATATATATATATATATATATATATATATATATATATATATATATATGATCATCCTCTCTTAGCCGTTTCGGTGAAATTTTCTCAGTTGCGCTAGACATATCGAAAGCCTTCGATAGAATCTGGCACAAGTCTTTGCTTTCTAAATTGCCCTCTTTCGGATTCTATCCCTCTCTCTGTTCCTTTATCTCCAGTTTCCTTTCCGGCCGTTCTATCTCTGCGGTGGTAGACGGTTACTGTTCTTCCCATAAACCTATCAACAGTGGTGTTCCACAGGGCTCCATTCAGCCACCGCCTCCCCCAACTAATATACTTATTTACAGTGTAGAGATATTCTGTCAGGTTTGGTTTAATAAGGAAATTTGGACGATAAATAATCAAAAATCACGTTTTGAAAAATGAAAAAAAAAAAAAAAATTTCTTTTTTCTTTGTTTGATAGGAAAAAAACAAATAAAAAATAAAAATTTCTCTTCCTGTTATTCATCAATGATCTTCTTTCCATAATAAATTGTCCTGTCCACTCATACGCCGACGACTCCACTCTGCATTATTCAACTTCTTTCAATAGAAGGCCATCCCAACAGGAAGTACACGGCTCCAGACTGGAAGCTGCAGAACGCTTAACCTGAGACCTTGCTATCATTTCCGATTGGGGCAGAAGGAACCTTGTGTCCTTCAATGCCTCAAAAACTCAAATTCTCCACCTATCAACTCGACACAATCTTCCAAACACCTATCCCCTATTCTTCGACAACAATCAGCTGTCACCTTCTTCAACACTAAATATCCTCGGTCTATCCTTAACTCAGAATCTCAACTGGAAACTTCATATCTCCTCTCTCGCTAAATCAGCTTCCTCGAGGTTGGGCGTTCTGTATCGTCTCCACCAGTTCTTCTCCTCCGCACTGTTGCTATCCATATACAGGGGCACTGTCCGCCCTCGTATGGAGTATGCATCCCCCACACGTGAGATGCATACTCCATACGGGGCTTCACTCACACAGCTCTTCTGGACAGAGTGGAATCTAAGGCTCTTCGTCTCATCAGCTCTCCTCCTCCTACTGATAGTCTTCTACCTCTAAAATTCCGTCGCGATGTTGCCTCTCTTTCTATCTTCTATCGCTATTTTCTTGCTGACTGCTCTTTTGAACTTGCTAACTGCATGCCTCTCCCCCTCCCGCGGCCCAGCTGCACACGCCTTTCTACTCATGCTCATCCCTACACTGTCCAAACCCCTTATGCAAGAGTTAACCAGCATCTTCACTATTTCATCCCTCACGCTGGTAAACTCTGGAACAATCTTCCTTCATCTGTATTTCCTCCTGCCTACGACTTGAACTCTTTCAAGAGGAGGGTATCAGGACACCTCTCCTTCCGAAGTTGACCTTTCTTTCGGCCACCTCTTTTAATTCTTTTTTGGGAGCAGCGAGTAGCGGGCTTTTTTGTTTCGGAGCTCATCTTTACTCACTCTCCCTTTGCTGAAATCTCTATCTTGGGAGATTTCAATGTTCACCACCAGCTTTGGCTTTCATCCTCCTTCACTGACGAGCCTGGTGAACAAGACTACAACTTTGCTCTCCTCAACGACCTAGAGCAGTTGTTTCAGCACCCTACTCGTATTCCCGACCGTCTTGGAGACAGGCCCAACATTCTAGACCTCTTCCTTACCTCTAATCCTTCTGCTTACTCTGTCAAACTGTTCTCTCCGTTGGGCTCCTCCGATCATAACCTTATTTCTGTATCCTGTCCTATCGCTTCTGTACATCTTCTGGACCCGCCGAAGAGGCGATGCTTCTGGCATTTTGTTTCAGCTCGGTGGGACAACCTTAGGATGTACTTTTCCGATTTCCCGTGGAATAATTACTGCTTCCAGGAGAGAGACCCCTCTGTGTGTGCTCAGCGCATCACAGAGGTGATTGTCTCTGGAATGGAGGCATACAATCCACGTACTTTCTCTACTCCTCATGCTAAAAAGCCTTGGTTTAATCACGCTTGTTCTCGTGCTATTAAAGATAGAGAGGCAGCTCACAAAAGGTTCCAGAGCCTTCGAACTCCCACTAACTTTGACCTTTACATTTCAGCCTTGAATCGTGCCAATTCTATTCTCCGACTTACCAAAACTTCTTTTATTAATAGAAAATGTCAACACCTTGCTTCTTCTAATTCTTCCCGTGACTTCTGGCATCTAGCCAAAAATATCTCCTCCAATTTCACTTCTTCCTCTTTCCCTTCTCTCCTTAACCCTGACTGCAGCACTGCCGTCTCATCTGTCTCTAAGGCTGAACTCTTAGCTCAAACGTTTTGTAAGAACGCCACCCTGGACGATTCTGGGCATATTCCTCCTACTCATCCCTCCTCTGACTCCTTTATGCCTGTTATTAAGATTATTCTAAATGATGTTTTCTATGCCCTCTCTGGCCTCAGCTCTCAGAAGGCTTATGACCCTGATGGAGTGCCTCCTATTGTCCTTAAAAACTGTGCTTCTGTGCTGACACCCTGCCTGGTCAAACTCTTTCGTCTCTGCATATCAACATCTATCTTTCCTTCCTGCTGGAAATATGCCTTTGTACAGCCTGTGCCTAAGAAGGGTGACCGTTCCAATCCCTCAAACTACCTCCCTTTAGCTTTATTTTCCTGTCTATCTAAAGCTTTTGAATCAATCCTTAACCGGAAGATTCAAAAGCACCTTTCCATTTCTAACCTTCTATCTGATCGCCAGTATGGGTTCCGCAAGGGGCGTTCTACTGGTGATCTCCTTGCCTTCCTAACTGACTCTTGGTCATCCTCTCTTAGCCGTTTCGGTGAAACCTTTGCTATTGCACTGGACATATCAAAAGCTTTTGATAGAGTCTGGCACAAATCTTTGCTTTCCAAACTACCCTCCTACGGTTTCTATCCTTCTCTCTGTACCTTTATCTCCAGTTTCCTTTCTGACCGTTCTATTTCTGCTGTGGTGGACGGTCACCGTTCTTCCCCTAAACCTATCAACAGTGGTGTCCCACAGGGTTCTGTCCTATCTCCCACTCTCTTTCTGTTGTTCATTGATGATATTCTTTCCAAAACGAACTGTCCTTTCCATTCTTACGCCAATGACCCCACCCTGCATTACTCAACTTCTTTTAATAGAAGACCCACTCAACAGGAACTTAACGATTCAAGTCTGGAGGCAACAGAAACCTTAGCCTCAGACCTTACTATTATTTCCGACTGAGGCAAGAGGAACCTGGTATCCTTCAACGCCTCAAAAACACAGTTTCTCCACCTATCCACTCGACACAATCTTCCAAACAACTATCCCCTATTTTTTGACAACACCCAGCTATCACCTTCTTCAACACTAAACATCCTCGGTCTATCATTAACTCAAAATCTCAACTGGAAACTTCATATCTCATCTCTTACTAAATCAGCTTCCTCTAAGCTGGGCGTCCTGTACCGTCTCCGCCAGTTCTTCTCCCCCACACAGTTGCTAACCATTTACAGGAGCCTTGTCCGCCCTCGTAAGGAGTATGCATCTCATGTGTAGGGGGGGTCCACTCACAAAGCTCTCCTGGACAGAGTGGAGTCAAAGGCTCTTCATCTCATCAGCTCTCCTCCTCATACTGATAGTCTTCAACCTCTCAAATTCCGCCGCCATGTTGCCTCTCTTTCTATCTTCTATCGATATTTTCATGCTGACTGCTCTTCTGAACTTGATAACTGCATGCCTCCCCCCCTCCCGCGGCTTCGGTGCACACGACTTTCTACTCATGCTCATCCCTATACTGTCCAAACCCCTTATGCAAGAGTCAACCAGCATCTTCACTCTTGCATCCCTCACGCTGATAAACTCTGGAACAATCTTCCTTCATCTGTATTTCCTCCTGCTTACGACTTGAACTCTTTCAAGAGGAGGGTATCTGGACACCTCTCCTCCCGAAATTGCCCTCTCTTTTTGGCCACTCCTTTGACCTCTATTCAGGAGCAGTGAGTAGCGGGCTTTTTTAAATTTTTATTTACGCCCTTGAACTGTCTCCTTAGTTGTAAAAATATATATATATATATATATATATATATATATATATATATATATATATATATATATATATATATATATATATATATATATATATATATATATATATATATATATATATATATATATATATATATATATATATATATATATATATATATATATATATATATATATATATATATATATATATATATATATATATATATATATATATATATATATATATATATATATATATATATATATATATATATATATATATATATATATATATATATATATATATATATATATATATATATATATATATCCGATCATCCGATCATTTTTTAAGTACTGCTGTTCCGATCACCATTCTGATCATTCGATCATTAAAACTTATAATAATTACTATTATTCTTTTAAAACAATAATTACATGAAACACCTATTTTAGGCGTTCTTTAAGTAATAATTTCAAATAAGTAATAACTTAATTATTTGCTTATTTAAATCTTTATTTTTCCTCTTTCTTTTGGTATACAGGACATAGTAAAGAAAAAATGTTATCTTAACTTCTTATTTTAGGCATTTATTTAAGTCTCCTCTTTTGATTTAATTTCTGAAAGTTTGAAAAAAAGGAATTATGTTCGCTATTTTAACTTTTGTCTGAAGTTGATTTAGATTTTTGACAAACATTTTTCAACTTTTTAATATTTTATCATCGATATCTAGGAAATATTTTTTACTTTTCTATAATAAACGAGCGATAGTGATAATTAATCTCCTATCCTTCCTGGTGAAATAGCTTTTTGAATAAAAGATATTGGTCCATAAATAAATTAGTTACAAGAAGAACATAAGCAATAAGGTTTTGATTATAAGTGAGCCAGTGTTGTGTCATCTGCCATCCACGTATCCTAAGACATCCCATCCTGATCTGTGCATGCGTTGAACCTGACGTTTACAAACACAGTGTTGATACCGTAGTTTGTCCAGGCAAGATGGCGGCAAGACAGCATGGCAGCTTTTATGGGAAAATGGCCAAATTCAAAAATGACATGGACCCCATAATTCAGATAGCCTACCATTAAATGGAGAGAATCTGAGAAACATGACCATCAATCAGAAGAGAGTGTAGGTTATCTCATTTATCACATTTACCGACATACAAGGGGTGTAGGTTATCTCATTTATCACATTTACTGACATACAAGGGGTGTAGGTTATCTCATTTATCACATTTACTGACATACAAGGGGTGTAGGTTATCTCATTTATCACATTTACTGACATACAAGGGTGTAGGTTATCTCATTTATCACATTTACCGACATACAAGGGGTGTAGGTTATCTCATTTATCACATTTACCGACATACAAGGGGTGTAGGTTATCTCATTTATCACATTTACTGACATACAAGGGGTGTAGGTTATCTCAATTATCACATTTACTGACATACAAGGGTGTAGGTTATTTCATTTATCACATATACCGACATACAAGGGGTGTAAGTTATCTCATTTATCACATTTACTGACAAACAAGGGGTGCAGTCTATCTCATTTATCACATTTACTGACAAACAAGGGGTGCAGGTTATCTCATTTATCACATTTACTGACAAACAAGGGGTGCAAGCTATCTCATTTATCACATTTACTGACAAACAAGGGGTGCAGGTTACCTCATTTATCACATTTACTGACATACGAGGCTTCAGGTTACCTCATTTATCACATTTACCGACATACAAGGGGTTTAGGGTATCTCATTTTTCACATTTACTGACATACAAGGATAGGCGGTGGCTGAGTGATTAGCGTGCGGGGCCAGCATTCATCACGCCATGGACAATGTCGATTCGAATCCCCACGCTACCACCTGGTATTTTTTAGTCACCGCCGAGTGGCTTAAGACTACTCACAGGCTGTCCAGAAGACCACCTATCATCCCGGAGTCTAGAAGAAACCATACAAGCGATTCAAAAATGAGTTCCAGGGGGCAGCATGAGCCAAGCATAATTAGCGCTACTATAAAAATTGCCTGCGCCATGACGTGCTTGGGCCGACCACCAGGCCCCTGAAGAAAGCTTACCGACGTTATAGGCTGAGATGTAAACAAAAAAAGAGTTACCTCATTTTTCACATTTACCGACATACAAGGGATGTAGGGTACCTCATTTATCACATTTACCGACATTCAATGGGCGTAGGGTATCTCATTAATCACATTTACCGAGATACAAGGGGTGTAGGGTATCTCATTAATCACATTTACCGAGATACAAGGGGTGTAGGGTATCTCATTAATCACATTTACCGAGATACAAGGGGTGTAGGTTATCTCATTTATCACATTTACCGACATACATGGGGTGTAGGTTATCTCATTTATCACATTTACCGACATACAAGGGGTGCAGGTTATCTCATTTATCACATTTACCGACATACAAGGGGTGTAGGTTATCGCATTTATCACATTTACCGACATACAAGGGGAGCAGGTTATCTCATTTATCACATTTACCGACATACCTCATTTACCTCATTTATTGAAATACAAAGGGTGCAGGAAGAAACTTTCATATTTCAAGCAATTTTCAAATTCAAAACATACGTCAACATTTACTTTTAAAAAGATAAAAAAATAAAAACTCAAATGGAACATATCGCGATAGGCCATCGACAAAGACACGGTACCGTGTCGCAATTCATCCACCCTTTGTTTATAAACAAATCCCGCGCATGCGTAGATTGGATGGGATGTCTTAGGATACGTGGATGGCAGATGACACCACACCGGGTACGACACGTAGCAATGGGTTTAAGTTGGATAAGTTCACGTTCAACTAAGACATAGGCAAGAATTGGTTTACCAACAGTGGTGGAAGAGTGGAACAGACGTAGAAGTCATGTGGTGAGCGCCAACACGATAGATACATTCAAGAAGAGGTTAGATAAGTTCTTGGATGGGAGGGGTATGAGGCGTTAGTTTGGTGCCGTGGTCTGGGCGGCATGTTACGCTGTCTCTCGAGACCTCCATCCTCCTCCTCCTCTTGTTGCGGGGGCCGGGAGCCCAAAGGGTGGGTGGGGGGGTGTCGAGGGAAGGCAAAGCCCTCCCCCCGGTTAAAAAGGTGGGGGGGATCGAAGCGGGGCGAAGCTCCCCCTTTTAGCTTAGGTCTTGTTGGTTTTTCGAAAAGGAACTGACGCGCCCGCCATTAGAGGGTGGTAACACTGCAGCAGAAAATATATAACTGACAATGGGATAGGCCACTTGGTTACTGGAGTGAGCGGAAGCCCGCTACTGCAGCACACACCACACTGTTATGGCGTCGTGTAACAAGTCCCGCCAAGCAAATAAAGGGACTTTGCGCCTGCGCGTCTCGTTCAAGATACCTCACCAGGATTAAATAAATTAACGATCAATAATTATCGCTTAATTTTTATAAATAAAGACGCTTATTGAAATAACTATTTAGCAACGTATATAAAAATATTTGTAAGAAGTCCGCAGTCACTTGTTGCCATGACAACGTTGACCACTTTCTTTTCTGTGATCGGTGATCGAAAGTTAGTTTGTGAAGTTCCGATCTCCATAGTCCAATTACCTTTTACAAAGATGATCCAATACTTGCATTCCGATCGCCAAGTGCTGTCCCGATCAGATCGGAAGATCGGACGATCGGACTGATGATCGGAAGTGCCCAGCTCTTATATATATATATATATATATATATATATATATATATATATATATATATATATATATATATATATATATATATATATATATATATATATATATATATATATATATATATATTTATTTATTTATTTATTTATTTATTTATTTTTTTTTACAACAAAGGGCAGCCCAAGGGCAACAAAAAATAAAACAATAATAAAAAAAAAAGCCCGCTTCTCGCTGCTCTAAAAAAAAACAAAGAGGTGGCCGAAAGGAAGATCAAATACAGGAAGAGAGGTGTCCTGATACCCTCCTCTTGAAAGAGTTCAAGTCGTTGGCAGGAGGAAATACAGATGAAGGAAGATTGTTCCAGAGTTTACCAGCGTGAGGGATGAAAGAGTGAAGATGCTGGTTAACTCTTGCATAAAGGGTTTGGACACTATAGGGATGAGCATGATTAGAAAGTCGTGTGCAGCAGGGCCGAGGAGGGGAGGCATGCAGTTAGCAAGTTCAGAAGAGCAGTCAGCGTGGAAATATCGATAGAAGATAGAAGAGAGCAACATTGCGGCGGAATTTAAGAGGTAGAAGACTATCAGTATGAGGAGGAGAGCTGATGAGACGAAGAGCCTTAGCCTCCACTCTGTCCAGAAGAGCTGTGTGGTGGAGCCCCCACACATGAGATGCATACTCCATACGAGGGCGGCCAAGGCCCCTGTATATGGACAGCAACTGTGCAGGGGAGAAGAACTGGTGTAACGGTACAGAACGCCCAGCCTCGAGGAAGCTGATTTAGTAGAGATGAGATATGAAGTTTCCAGTTGAGATTTTGAGTTAAGAATAGACCGAGGATGTTTAGTGTTGAGGAAGGTGATAGCTGGGTGTTGTCAAAGAATAGGGGTAGTTGTTTGGAAGATTGTGTCAGTGGATGGGTGGAGAAACTGTGTTTTGAGGCGTTGAAGGACACCAGGTTCTTCTTGCCTCAATCAAATAATAGTAAGGTCTGAGGCTAAGCGTTCTGCAGCCTCCAGCCTTGAGTCGTTAAGTTCTGATGGGTGGGTCTTCTATTAAAAGAAGATGAGTAATGCAGAGTGGAATCATCGGCGTAGAAATGGATAGGACAGTTCGTTTTGGAAAGATCATCAATGAACAACATAAAAAGAGTAGGAGATAGGACAGAACCCTGTGGGACACCACTGTTAATAGATTTAGGGAAGAACAGTGACCGTCTACCACGGCAGAAATAGAACGGTCAGAAAGGAAACTGGAGATAAAGGTACAGAGAGAGGATAGAAACCGTAGGAGGTAGTTTGAAAGCAAAGATTTGTGCCAGACCTATCAAAAGCTTTTGATATGTCAGCGCAATAGCAAAAGTTTCACCGAAACGGCTAGAGAGGACGACAAAGAGTCAGTTAAGAAGGCTAGGAGATCACCAGTAGAACGCCTTGCGGAACAATACTGGCGATCAGATAGAAGGTCAGAAGTGGAAAGGTGCTTTTGAATATTCCGGTTGAGATTGATTCAAAACCTTTAGATGAACAAGAAAGTAAAGCTATAGGACAGTAGTTTGAGGATTGGGCAGTCACCCTTCTTAGCCACAGGCTGTATGAGCATACTTATATATATATATATATATATATATATATATATATATATATATATATATATATATATATATATATATATATATATATATATATATATATATATATATATATATATATATATATATATATATATATATATATATATATATATATATATATATATATATATATATATATATATATATTTTTGTGTATGTGTGTGTATCTTGTGTAATACCAGTGGATCCTGATGGTCGGTCAAGAGTTTCTTTCAGTGAGGTCTGATGGTCAGCCCAGCCCGTTCTACCAGGCTGAGCGGGTGTTTATAAGTGGCGCCATCTTGCGATTGGCTCATACTGCAACTCCTCCCAGAGCTCATCTTTGAGCCTAGAATCTAGAGTCCGGGTTGATAGGTGGTCTTCTGGACAGCATGTCAAGGTAGTTTTTAAGCCACTCGGCAGGCGGCTGAAAATCCCAGCTTGGTGGCACCGGGCGAGGATTGAACTCGCGTCCTCCTGAGACACAGAGATGAATTGCTGACTCATTACCTCAGCTGTATAATATCTATCTATTGCTCTCTCTCTCTCTCTCTCTCTCTCTCTCTCTCTCTCTCTCTCTCTCACTCTCTCCCAATATATATATATATATATATATATATATATATATATATATATATATATATATATATATATATATATATATATATATATATATATATATATATGAGTCCTTCTTGTCTCTACTCCTTGGTACACAACAGGTTCAGTAGTTGTATAAATGGAAGTTTGCACCGAGGTAACTGAAGCAACAAACCGAAAATTTATAGTGTCCGTCATTATATATTTTTAGCTTTTATATACACACTGAATTGAAGTAAAAATAAGATAACAAAAAAATCACTATCTTCACATTTAAATCGCTCATGGATTTTTTGTTATTTTCTTTCAAGGCGCGCCGAGTCTGAGGCGAGTCGTTTAAAGAATCATTAAAACTCATAATGCATCAATCTCGGTGGTGAAGGTGGTGAGAGGCGGGGTGATGGTGGGGGTGAAGAAAATGGTGGTCGTGGGGATGTAATTCTGGGAATGGTGGGGTGAAGTGTGATGGTGGTGAGAGGAATGGGAGAATGGTGGTGGGGGTGTTGGTTGCGGCGCCTGAAGAGTGAACGGTTTTAATCCGCTTTCACAGCATCCCTCTTGTGGAAAAAGTCCGTATAGTGAACCTTCACCACCCACCACCGCCACCACTTTGAGTATTAATGGTGGACTGGAAGGAGATAAGAGGGAGGAAGAGAAGGAAGAATACAAAAAGGAAGAGAAAGAAGGGGCTGTTAAGGGAGGAAGCATGGAGGAACCAAGAGAGGAAGGAAAGTGGATGGGAGTGGAGGCATGGAAGAGGAAAAGGAGAGAGAAAGAGAGAGAGAAAGAGAGAGAGAGAGAGAGAGAGAGAGAGAGAGAGAGAGAGAGAGAGAGAGAGAGAGAGAGAGAGAGAGAGAGAGAGAGAATTAAATAGATAGAATTACATAGAAAATCAGACCACACAGACCCCATGGTCCAGACTAGGTGGTCTGTCCTTAAACCTAAGTGATTTTACGTTAATCAGATGGCTCCAAAACGTTGCTTGTCTACTCTAGTTAATATTAAGTTCAAGGAGCTTGTTTTTAAAGGAGTCAATCGTGTTAAACTGGGCCACTGATGGTGGGAGCTTATTCCATTCTCGCACTACAACGTTGGTGAAGAAAAATTTGGTGCAGTCTGAATTTACTTGTCTACATTTGAGTTTTATGCCATTGTTCCTCGTTCGCAAAGTGTCATCGATCATAAACAATTTTGTTCTGTCTACATTCGTGAAACCATTAAGTATTTTAAAACATTCGATCAGTTTTCCTCGGAGGCGACGTTTCTCAAGAAAGAACATGTTAAGGGTGAAAAGCCTTTTTTCGTAGGATTTGTTGCGCAAGGATCATTTTGTTGCTCGACGCTGAACACCTTCTAGTTTAGCAATGTCCTTTGCATGGTGGAGAGACCAAAACTGTACCGCATATTCCAAGTGGGGTCTGACTAAACTATTGTAGAGCGAAAGTATTACATCTTTATTCTTGAATAAAAAAGTTTATTTTAATGAAGCCCAACATTCTGTTCGCTTTATTTGCTGCATCGATGCATTGATGTGAGAACTTGAGGTTTGACGCGATTTTGACCCCCAGGTCCTTAACGCATTGAACGCTTGTGAGTTTAACGCCGCGCATTTCGTAATCGAACCTCATATTTTTTGTTCCAACTTGAAGGACCTGGCACTTGTCCACGTTAAAGGGCATCTCCCATTTATCCGACCAAGCTGAAATTTTGTGCAAATCCTCTTGGAGGCTTTGCCTGTCTTCGTCAGTGAGAACCGAGTTACCAATCTTTGTGTCGCCTGCAAATTTAATAATGCGTTTATTGAGTCCAGCATCCACATCGTTGATGTAAATACTGAAGAGCACTGGGCCAAGAACCGAGCCCTGAGGGACGCCACTAGTGACCGGCGCCCATGAGTTAAATCCGTCAATCACAACTCTTTGTTGTCTGTTGCTCAACCAATTCGCGATCCATTGGTTTACTTGACCGTCAATACCTATTTGCTTTAATTTATAAAGTAATTTATGATGTGGGACTTTATCAAACGCTTTCTGGAAATCAGGATAGACTACGTCCAATGATTTGGTTACGTCATAAACTGAGAAGAGATCGTTATAAAAGGTCAGTAGGTTTGACAGGCAGAATCTTTTGTTACGAAAGCCATGTTGTGAATCCCCAATTAATGAGTGGCTTTCGAGGTAACTCACTATTTTGTCTCTAATTCTGCTCTCGAGTAGCTTACCTACAATTGAAGTTAGACTAATGGGTCGGTAGTTACCTGATATTTTTTTCTCCTTTCTTAAAAATCGGTGTCACGTTAGCCTTTTTCCAATCCGAAGGGACGATGCCTTGTCGCAAACCGGTAGTGAGGGAGAAGAGTATTTCGCTCTTTGTTTCTTCAAGCAGTATAGGATATACTTTGTCGGGTCCGGGACTTTCATTTGTTTTAAGTGAATGGAGAGCTTTAAGGACTTCATCGGTTGTTATTTCAAAATTAGGCAATGCATGCTCGAGATTTACAATAGTACTGGTGTTGGTGGTAGTGTGAGGAAGACTGTTTGTATTAAACACCGAGGAAAAGTAATTGTTTAAGAGGTTTGCAATGTGTTGGCTGTCAGTCACTAGTGCACCGTCGCTGTTTGTTAAAGGTCCAGTACCACTTTTGATCGCCTTTCTGTTGTTTATGTAATTGAAGAAAGATTTCGGATTATTTTTACAGTTGGCTGCAATATTTTCTTCATATCTACGCTTTGCCTGACATACTAGTCTTTTTACTCGTCGCCTGGCATCATTATAAAGTCTAATATTTTCGGGCGTGCTTTGTTCTTTCTTTAACCTGTAAAACAATTTTCTCTCATTGACTGATTGTTTAATTTCGCTATTAACCACGGTGGGCTTTTATTTGTGTTAATTCGCTTCTCGCACAAGGGGACGAATGTGTTCTGCTGAGTGAGTAAGTGATTTTTAAAGCTTAGCCAGGCCTCCTCTACGTTGCCGTCATCTGATAGTTGTATTTCTGTTAGTTTTTGTCGGATTTCTACAAAGTTAGCTCTTTTGAAATTGGGCGCCTTTACTTTATTTTCAGTCACTGATGATTGAGCTCTAATGTCGACGTGCACTAATTTATGATCGCAAGAACCGAGGTGTTCTCCTACCGCGACATTGCTGACTAGGTTATCTTGGGTCGTTATAACAAGGTCGAGTATATTATTTTGTCGAGTTGGCTCAGAAACCATTTGGCCTAGATAATTTTCTTCTAGAAATTCGATCATTCTATGTGACTCGCCTTCTTTACCTGACAGTGTCGCCCAGTCGATATGGGGGAGGTTAAAGTCTCCTAATATCAGTGAGTCGTTGTTATTAAGTGACTGCCTTAAGACGCTGTACATTTCAAGGTCGTCATCGAGTGATTGCCCGGGAGGTCTGTAGGTGACAGATATATTTAAATTGACTTTTGCAATGTTTACTCGCACGCACAAATGTTCAACGTTACTGTTTCTTTGTGTTTTGTCAGTGGGTTGCAAATAGCTTTTGACAAAAAGGGCGACGCCACCGCTTCTACGGTTTACACGATCTTTGTTGAAGAGTCTGTAGCCATCTATGTTGTATTCGGAACTTAAATCAATATTTGTGGTGTCGATAAATGTTTCGGTTATAGCAATTATGTCAAAATTTTCTGTTAGAGCAAGACATCTCAGTTCATCAAATTTGTTTCTTAGGCTACGCGCATTGAAACTAAGGATTTTAAAGTTATCTAGAGGCTTGGTAATAGAGGTGGTGGTACTTGCGGGATCACGGTTACGGGTTTGTTGCGATGCGGGGCGGGGTGGAGGGACGTGGCTGAGACTCGTTTTTTGATCGGATGTCACGTACTGCGTCGTTGAGGAGCCTTCCGAATCTGGCTGCCCCGATGGGAGACAGGTGCAATCCGTCCCTGTGGAAGAGCTCACTTTGTCCATAGAAATTGTCCCAGGCGTTGAAGAACTCCACGTCAAGCTCCTTACAAAGAGTCTGTAAGCGGTTGTTTAGGCTGAAGGCCTTACTGAAAAAGTCGCTCTCCGCCCAAGTCCGTGGTAGAACTCCTGAAATCAAAATGTTAGGGGATTTAGACTTATACTGCTGGATGAGCCTACGGTACTTGTCCAGGAGTTCCTCAGACCGGGTCGTGGTGACGTCGTTCGTACCTGTGTGAATAACAAACAGTGAATCATTAGTAGCCTGGGGGGAGATCTCTTCAAGAGCAGCAGTTATATCGTCGATCCCAGCACCAGGATAGCAATAGTTCCGTCTTCGGCGAGGAACTCTGCCGCAGAACTCAACGACCTGCTGGCGAATCATGGAGTCACTCACCAGGAAGGTGCTCTCCTGCTCGTCCTCCTCCTCCAGAATGGCAAACCTGTTGAAGCAATGAACAGGATAAATCGCTTGTCTGGCTGGTTTGGCTCCTCCATTCACGACGGTGAAGCTGTTGGTGGGAGCGAGTGTTCTAAGTGCTAATCGGTTCACGGATAGAGAAAATCATATCCGCCAGGGTTACTTTATTAGACAAAACTTACACAGCTCATCACGACAAGGACAACACATAGGATAGGTGTTTGTTTGTGTATGCGTTTGTGTGAATGTTGTTTGTGTAGGTTAACATTTAAGTGTTGGTGTATGTGTGGAACAATGTGTAACGGTGGACAACAAGAGAACGTGGACGGACAGTCAAAGGTAAACGAATACAAGGAAAGTTAACGATGAAGACGCGACAAGACAGACTGGCAGACACAGTGACGATGGACATTACATGAAAACACTGAGAATCTTAGTCTCTTTGCAGCACCCCATTTTCTTGTCACTGAGGGGAAGGAACACGGAATTTGAGCGGTGACTGCTACAGATTACTCCCCCCCAGTGACGAGGAAGGAGGAACGAAATCTTCCCTGGTGCTGGGGCGCTGTGGCAGACGGTGATGCGTTGCGATGAGTAGCGTTGTGTAGAGTTGTGTCGAGATGCGCGGTAAGTTGCGCTGAGTAGTTGCGTTGAGGTGCGCGGTAAGTTGCGCTGAGTAGAGTTGCGTTGAGTAGTTCAGCTACGGTGAGTCGAGCTGGGGCGAGTAGTGCGGTGACAACAGCTACGGTGAGTCGAGCTGGAGTGAGTAATGCGGTGACAACAGCTACGGTGAGTCGAGCTGGAGTGAGTAATGCAGTGACAACAGCTACGGTGAGTCGAGCTGGAGTGAGTAATGCAGTGACAACAGCTACGGTGAGTCGAGCTGGAGTGAGTAATGCAGTGACAACAGCTACGGTGAGTCGAGCTGGAGTGAGTAATGCAGTGACAACAGCTACGGTGAGTCGAGCTGGAGTAATGCGGTGACAACAGCTACGGTGAGTCGAGCTGGAGCGAGTAATGCGGTGACAACAGCTACGGTGAGTCGAGCTGGAGCGAGTAATGCGGTGACAACAGCTACGGTGAGTCGAGCTGGAGTGAGTAATGCAGTGACAACAGCTACGGTGAGTCGAGCTGGAGTGAGTAATGCGGTGACAACAGCTACGGTGAGTCGAGCTGGAGCGAGTAATGCGGTGACAACAGCTACGGTGAGTCGAGCTGGAGTGAGTAATGCAGTGACAACAGCTACGGTGAGTCGAGCTGGAGTGAGCAGTGCAGTGACAACAGCTACGGTGAGTCGAGCTGGAGTGAGTAATGCAGTGACAACAGCTACGGTGAGTCGAGCTGAAGTGTTGAGCAGCGATGAGTTGAGAAGCGAGGGGTTGAGCAGCGAGGGGTTGAGCAGCGTGAGGTGGGCTGCATGAGGTGGGCTGCATGAGGTGGGCTGCGTAAGGTGGGCTGCGTAAGGTGGGCTGCGGTGAGTTGAGTGGTTGGCTGTTTAATAGATCCTGGAAGGCTTGAATCCGCACTCCCGAATCGCAAACCACGTAGACGGGTCCTGAGCAGAAGAGTGGTGCTCTGAAGGACACCGCCGTAGTAGAGGAAGAGTTGCATGTCGTCAGGTATGGTGAAGTCGAGCGGCGTGGAGATGGGCAATAGGCACTGGCGTAAACGCGCCGGGGGCCACGGCAGTCATAGAGTGCATCGAGGGAACTGCGTGTATTAAAGGCGCCAGCTGCCAGCGTGTCAGGGGCCTCGGGAGTCCGTGAGGGCGTCGTGATAAGGCGCTAGATGCCAGCGTGCCAGGGACCACAGCCGGTTGAGAATTGAGGGGCGCAAGCATATGCCAGGAGCCGCGGCAGTCGTGAGTGCGTCGAACGACTGCGTGGGAAGGCGCTAGATGCCAGCGAGCCGGGGGCCACAGCGAGTTGAAAAGTTAGGGGCGCTAGCATGTGCCAGGAGCCGCGGCAGTCCGTGAGAGTAAAACGAACTGCGTGTACTGTAGGCGCTGGCACGTGCCAGGGGCCTCTGTGGCTCGGGGAGTGAACCATTGTTCAAAAAGGCACTGTAACACAACACTGTACGCTTAGTGGGTAGCACTGTGACACTAACTGTTGCTGGGGACGTGCTGCACTGAACTGTTGCTGGACACACTGCACTATATATGAGGATCCACAGGAGAGTAAGGTAATACAAGAGGGCGGTGGTAGATCCAGGAGGCGGTGGTTAATCCAGGGGGCAGCTAGTAATCCCAGTGGGGTGTCACACTGTGTTTGCGTGTCTCTGAGTCTGTGTGGTGTGTGGCGGCGTATACACTGAGTGTGTGTGGCGTGTACACTGAGTCTGTGTGTGGCATGTACACTGAGTCTGTGTGGCGTGTACACTGAGTCTGTGTGGCACTGTGTGTCTCAGTAATGTGTCGCACTGTGTTTGAGTGTTCACTGAGTCTGTGTAGTGTGTCACACGGTGTGCGTGTCTCAGTCGCCGGACCAGCAGAAAAACAGGGAGGAGGAGGGGTGGGGTGGGTGGGTGAGCGCCGGGAGAAGCACCATGGGGCACAAAAGATGCCTGAAGGGCGCTGAAGATGCCTGGAGGAGGCGCACACAGGGAGCCTAGAAGAGGCGCACAGAGGGAGCCTGGAAGAGGCGCACAGACGGAGCCTGGAAGAGGCGCACAGAGGGTGCCTGGAAGAGGCGCACAGAGGGTGCCTGGGGAAGGCACAGAGGGTGCCTGGGGAAGGCGCAGAAGGCGCCTAGGGGAGGGCGGGGGAAAACCCTGAAGGTGGCAACTACGCCTATGGCGTAATGTTTCCTGACCTGAGTGCTCAGCCCCACGAACCCCGAATGGAGGTGAGGATTTTGCCCCAGGAGAGGGCGGACGAATGGACAAGTTACCTGCCCAGGTCCTCCACTCTAGGAGAGAGTGCCCTTAAACGGCACCGGCTATAAGCCACCTTGAACCATAGCAACACTCCGGGGTCACCAATTGTTGGTGGGAGCGAGTGTTCTAAGTGCTAATCGGTTCACGGATAGAGAAAATCATATCCGCCAGGGTTACTTTATTAGACAAAACTTACACAGCTCATCACGACAAGGACAACACATAGGATAGGTGTTTGTTTGTGTATGCGTTTGTGTGAATGTTGTTTGTGTAGGTTAACATTTAAGTGTTGGTGTATGTGTGGAACAATGTGTAACGGTGGACAACAAGAGAACGTGGACGGACAGTCAAAGGTAAACGAATACAAGGAAAGTTAACGATGAAGACGCGACAAGACAGACTGGCAGACACAGTGACGATGGACATTACATGAAAACACTGAGAATCTTAGTCTCTCTTTGCAGCACCCCATTTTCTTGTCACTGAGGGGAAGGAACACGGAATTTGAGCGGTGACTGCTACAAAGCCATCATGGGCGTTGCCACTAGCATCCTCCCGCTGCGTGGTGTTGTCCGCTGGTGTCGACGGTACCGCTGAGGGCAAGGGGGCGGTTGGGGAAGGGTTTGGCACCACAGCAACGTTAGCCTGGATGAATTCCTGCAAGGAGGCAAAAGTGCGAGAAAGCTCTATTATTTTATGCTGACCTGCTTCAATCTTCTCTTCTTGCTCCTGCAGTCTTGTCTCGAGATGGTGCCTGGTGAGAGAAAGCTCTATTATTTTATTCTGGCGCCTCCATCTTCTCTTCCTGCTCCTGCAGTCTTGTCTCGAGATGCTGCCTGGAGAGACACAGTCGACAGACAGCAGAACACCCTGTAAAAAAGTGAGCTGAGAAGCTACCGTTACAAGAGAGAGAGAGAGAGAGAGAGAGAGAGAGAGAGAGAGAGAGAGAGAGAGAGAGAGAGAGAGAGATTGGATGTGCAGAGCTCCTCAACCTCCGCGGTTCTTTAACGCGGAGGCGGATGGTTATGCGGAGCTTTTATTATTTGAAAACGCGGAGACGGGTAATGATGCGGAGCTTCTGTTGTCTGAAAACGCGGATGCGGATTGTAATGCGGATATTATTTTCACTGCGGAGGCTCGGCGGAGGCAGAGGCGGATATCCGATATATCACTAAATTATATATATATATATATATATATATATATATATATATATATATATATATATATATATATATATATATATATATATATATATATATATATATATATATATATATGATATGCTGATGCGAAGAACATGCCTGCATACATGTGCTCTTCTCAACTGCAAACCTTCTTCATGAAAGAAACTAAAATAAGAAACGAATGTAAAAGAGGTGGGATGAAAAGGAACAAAACTTTCACGTGTTTGCTTCAAACATTTCAAGCAATGGCCTTACCCAAACAACAACAGAGAACAACGTGTAGTTCTTATTGGTAAAGCATCGGATTGGCAACCCGTAACCAGTGGCGTGCCCCAAGGTTCGGTCCTGGGGCCAACATTATTCATAATTTACGTGAACGACTTAGAAACTGATATCCTATCAAAAGTAGCCAACTTCGCCGACGACACCAAATTAGAGGTACGGTAATGAACAGTCAAAGTTGCGAGAATATTCAATCAGACTAATAAGACTTGCCGACTGGAGCGAAAAATGGCAAATGAGTTTTAACGTAGATAAATGTAAAATAATGCACATAGGTGAAAAAAATCCTAACTTTAAATATCATATTCAAGGACATGAGCTCAGCGAAGTAAAACAAGAAAAAGATCTTGGTGTCATTATCAGTAACACTCTTAAAATGAGTGATCAATGTTCTGCAGCGAGTAAAAAAGCCAATATGATGTTAGGATTAATATCAAGAAACTTTGATTATAAATCACCCGAACTTATGAAGAGATTATATTTAGCATTTGTAAGACCACACCTAGAATACGCCGTTCAGTTCTCGTCACCGAACTATATCAAAGATCAAGTTTTGCTAGAAAGGATACAGCGACGAGCAACCAAACAAATTCCAGCGCTCCGAAACTTGCCATATGACGAGCGTTTAAAGCGTTTAGATATGTTTTCCCTAAAAAAGCGAAGGATAAGAGGGGACTTAATATAAGTGTTCAAAATCCTTAATGGATTCGACAACATTAAACCAGATAGTCTATTTCAGAGAGACACCAACACAATAACACGCAGCAACGGTATGAAGTTAAAGGGAAACCGATGTAACACATTGGTGCGCAAAAGTTTTTTCAATAATAGAGTCGTCGATCACTGGAATAGACTCCCACCGTCAGTAGTTAGCGCACAGAGTATCAATAGCTTCAAGTCTTCATTGGATAAGTACTTCAGGGATATAAGATTATACTGACCCTTCTTCGAATGTTTTCAGACAGATTGCAGCAAGACGTCAACCTAAATCCATATTATTCTCCCCCACAACCTAGATTGCAAGTAGCGTAAGTTAACAATAGAGTAAAGCAACAGTTAATGTCCGCATGACAGGTGGAGTGAGGTGTGGGTGCAGTAAGGTGACAGGTTACTGGTGCCGTGCCTAGTACCGCCGGTAAAACGAGGATCAAGCCTCCACCTGTGCCCCTGAAACTACACCTCACCCATCGTGAGTATTAGGGGGGATCCTGAGGCTGCCCTGTGTAGGCCACTCGTCCTCTTCCAGTCTCCTTGTGTTTCTGTGTTTTTATGTTCTTATGTAATGAAGTCATTATCCCCCACAGCTTAGGTTACCAGTAGTGTAAGTTAAGGGTAGTAATTTCCTCTTATTTCTCTCTTTACTGTAAAATTTCCAGGTCCCTTTCTTCCTTGAAGGTACATGGTGTTCTCTTCTAACTATTTCCTGCCGGCACGTTGCCGGAGGGAGAGGTGGGTGGGGAGGAGCCTTCATCTTTTCTGTCTTGTTCTACCACACGTAGATTACTAGTAGTAGCGGTAAACAGACACCCTCGCCATAGACCGATAGGTCTTCTGGTGTCTGTTCTTCCTATGTATTCCTATGTATTCCTTGCTTAGAATGACTCCGGAAGAAAACCCACACCCAAAATTAAGAATGTTGTGCAAATCAGGACTTCAACCATTGGTGCATGTAGGCTACATATGTGGTGTTATTTTGCTGCCGGCTTCTAGCGCCTAGCTACAGTTGTCGTATAAAATATGAATGTATTTGCATGTTACGATTATGTTGTTATTCAACGTTTTCCACACAAAAAATAATACAGAAAATTTTTGTTATTTTTTGGAATGCAATTATTCTTTATGATACACAATAATTACATTATCCCATACTGTCTAAGAAACGTACTGAATCCTGATCTTGTGTGATGTTGGGCACCCGTACTGAACCATGTCTGCGGTAAACCTTAGAAGGACTCTGCGTGTGGGTACCTGAAACATCATCCGCCTCTTGGAGGCATTGGGAAATCAGTTGATGGGGGTATTTTCATTACTACGAAAAATGATCCCTGTCTTAAGGGGGTAACTTGGTGTTATGTTGCAACTGCTGATGATGATGATGATGACGTTATTGCTGCTGCTGCTAGTGTTGCAGTTTATTTATACTAAGTCTTCAGCTGCAACATATATCGCCAGTACTCTCTTCACTACTTCCAGAGACGCCATCATCATCGCTATTGCCAACTGTTCAACGTCGGTGTTCGCGGGCTTCGTCATCTTCAGCATCCTGGGCTTCCTCGCTAACGAGCTCGGCGTTGGTGTTGCGGACGTGGTATCGTCGGGCTCAGGACTGGCCTTCGTTGTGTACCCTGCCGCCGTGACGCGAATGCCTGTGGCGCCTCTCTGGTCTCTTCTCTTCTTCACCATGCTCATCACCCTTGGTCTTGATTCCCAGGTGAGAGGCCAAAATTATGATGTATTCAATGCCGATCATTACATATATATATATATATATATATATATATATATATATATATATATATATATATATATATATATATATATATATATATATATATATATATATATATATATATATATATATATATATATATATATATATATATATATATATATATATATATATATATAGATATAGATAGATAGATAGATAGATAGATAGATAGATAGATAGATAGATAGATAGATAGATAGATAGATAGATAGATAGATATAGATATAGATAGATAGATAGATATATAGGGTAGGCGGTGGCTGAGTGGTTAGCGTGCGGGTCCTGCATTCACCGCGCCATGGACGACGTCGGTTCGAATCCGCCCGCTACCACCTGGGATTTTTCAGTCACCGCCAAATGGCCTAAGACTACCCACATGCTGTCCTAAAGACCACCCATCAACCCGGACTCTAGAAGAAACTGTCCAAGTGAATCAAGAATGAGTTCCGGGGGGCAGCATGAGCCAAGAATTAATGGCGCCACTATAAAAATTGCCTGCGCTACGGGCTTGGGCCGACCAGCAGGCCCCTGAAGAAAGCCTACCGGCGCTATAGGCAAACGCGTAAAGATATATATATATATATATATATATATATATATATATATATATATATATATATATATATATATATATATATATCAGAGCTGGGCACTTCCGATCATCAGTCCTATCGTCCGATCTTCCGATCTGATCGGAACAGCAATTGGAGATCGGAATGCAAAGATTGGATCATCTTTGTAAAAGGTAATCGGACTGGATATCGGAACTTCACAAACTAACTTCCGATCACCGATCACAGAAAAGAAAGTGGTCAACGTTGTCCTGGCAACAAGTGACTGCGGACTTGTTACAATTATTTTTATACATGTTTCTAAATAGCTACTTCAATAAGCGTCTTTATTTATAAAATTAAGCGATAATTATTGATCGTTAATTTATGTAATCCTGGTAAAGTATCGTGAACGAGACGAGGATGCGCAAAGTTGCTTTATTTGCTTGGCGGGACGTGTGGGCTGCAGTAGTGGGCTTCCGCTCACTCCAGTAACCGAGTGACCTGCCCCAGTTGTCAGTTATGCATTTTCTGCTGCAGTGTTACCACCCTCTAATGGCGGCAGCGTCAGTTTATTTTTGGGAAACCAACAAGACCTAAGCTAAAAGGGGAGGCTTCGCCCCGCCTCGACCCCCCCCACTTTTTTAACCGGGGGGAGAGCTTTGCCTTCCCTCGACCCCCCTACCCACCCGTCGGGCTCCCCCCGCAACAAGAGGAGGAGGAGGAGGAAGGAGGTCTCGCGAGACAGCGCAACATGCCGCCTAGACCACGGCACCAAACTAACGCCCCATACCCCTCCCATCCAAGAACTTATCTAACCTCGTTTTGAATGTATCTATCATGTTGGCGCTCACCACATGACTTCTTGCCTATGTCTTTGTTGAACCTGAACTTATCCAACTTAAACCAATTGCTACGTGTCCTACGCTGTGTAGTGTCATCTGCCATCATTTGGGGAGGCGGTGGCTGAGTCGTCATAGTAACGGCCCCGTGTTCAGGAGGACGCGAGTTCAATCCCCGCCCGGTGCCACCAAGTTGGGATTTTTCAGCCGCCGTCGAGTGGCTTAAAACTACCCACATGCTGTCCAGAAGACCACCTATCAACCCGGACTCTAGATTCTAGGATCAAAGATGAGCTCTGGGAGGGCAGCATGAGCTAATGCAAGATGGCGCCACTATAAACACTCGCCTGCGCCAGAACGGGCTGGGCCGACCATCAGGACCCACCGGAAAGAAGCCTTGGACCGACCATCAGGATCCACCGGGAAGAAGCCTACCGGCGCAATAGGCCGCAATGTAAAAAAAAAAAAAAAAAAAAAAAAATCCACGTATCCTAAGACATTCCCATCTAATCTGCACATGCGCGGGATTTGTTTACAAACAAAGGGTGGATGAATTGTGACACGGTACCGTGTCTTTGTCGACTGCCTATCGCGATATGTCACACATGAGTTTGTTTTTTTATCTTTTTAAAAGTAAATGTTTACGTATGTTTTGAATTTGAAAATTGCTTGAAATATGAAAGTTTCTTCCTGCACCCTTTGTATTTTAGTAAACGAGCTAAATGAGGTCTGTCGGTAAATGTGATAAATGAGAAAACCTGCTCCCCTTGTACGTCGGTAAATGTGATAAATGAGATAACCTGCACCCCTTGTATGTCGGTATATGTGATAAATCAGAAAACTTGCACCCCTTGTATGTCGGTATATGTGATAAATCAGATAACTTGCACCCCTTGTATGTCAGTAAATGTGAGAAATGAGATAACCTACACCCCTTGTACGTCGGTAAATGTGATAAATGAGATAACCTGCACCCCTTGTATGTCGGTAAATGTGATAAATGAGATAACCTGCACCCCTTGTATGTCAGTAAATGTGAGAAATGAGATAACCTACACCCCTTGTACGTCGGTAAATGTGATAAATGAGATAACCTGCACCCCTTGTATGTCGGTAAATGTGATAAATGAGATAACCTGCACCCCTTGTATGTCGGTAAATGTGATAAATGAGATAACCTGCACCCTTTGTATGTCAGTAAATGTGAGAAATGAGATAACCTGCACCCCTTGTATGTCGGTAAATATGATAAATGAGATAACCTGAGCCCCTTGTATGCCGGGAAATGTGACAAATGAGATAACCTACACCCCTTGTATGTTGGTAAATGTGATAAATGAGATAACCTGCACCCCTTCTATGTCGGTATATCTGATAAATGAGATAACCTACACCCCTTGTATGTCGGTAAATGTGATAAATGAGATAACCTGAGCCCCTTGTATGTCGGTAAATGTGACAAATGAGATAACCTACACCCCTTGTATGTCGGTAAATTTGAGAAATGAGATAACCTACACCCCTTGTACGTCGGTAAATGTGATAAATGAGACAACCTGAACCCCTTGTATGTCGGTAAATGTGATCAAGAAGGTAACCTACACCCTTTATATGTCGGTAAATGTGATAAATGAGATAACCTACACCCCTTATAAGTCGGTAAATGTGATCAATGAGATAACCTGCACCCCTTGTATCTTGGTAAATGTGATTAATGAGATACCCTACACCCACTGAATGTCGGTAAATGTGATAAATGAGGTACCCTACACCCCTTGTATATCGGTAAATGTGATAAATGAGGTACCCTACACCCCTTGTATGTCGGTAAATGTGATAAATGAGGTAACTTTTTATTGTTTACATCTCAGCCTATAGCGCCGGTAGGCTTTCTTCAGGGGCCTGGTGGTCGGCCCAAGCCCGTCATGGCGCAGGCAATTTTTATAGTGGCGCTTGTTATGCTTGGCTCATGCTGCCCCCTGGAACTCATGTTTTATTCGTTTGTGCTGTTTCTTCTAGAATCCGGGATGATAGGTGATCTTCTGGACAGCCTGTGGGTAGTCTTAAGCCACTCGGCGGTGACTAAAAAATCCCAGGTTGTAGCTTGGGGATTCTAATCGACATTGTCCATGGCGTGATGAATGCTGGCCCCGCACGCTAATCACTCAGCCACCGCCAACCCTTGTATGTCAATAAATGTGAAAAATGATTTAACCTAAGCCCCTTGTATGTCGGTAAATGTGATAAATGAGATAACCTACACCCCTTGTATGTCAGTATATGTGATAAATGAGATAACCTACACCCCTTGTATGTCAGTATATGTGATAAATGAGATAACCTACACCCCTTGTATGTCAGTATATGTGATAAATGAGATAACCTACACCCCTTGTATGTCAGTATATGTGATAAATGAGATAACCTACAGTCCTTGTATGTCAAATATAAATGAGATAACCTACACCCCTTGTATGTCGGTAAATGTGATAAATAACATAACCTGCACCCATTGTATGTCAGTATATGTGATAAATGAGATAACCTACACCCCTTGTATGTCGGTATATGTGATAAATGAGATAACCTACAGTCCTTGCATGTCAAATATAAATGAGATAACCTACACCCCTTGTATGTCGGTATATGTTATAAATGAGATAACCTACACCCCTTGTATGTCGGTATATGTGATGAATGAGATAACCTACACCCCTTGTATGTCAGTAAATGTGATAAATGAGATAACCTACACCCCTTGTATGTCGGTAAATGTGATAAATGAGATAACTTACACCCCTTGTATGTCGGTAAATGTGATAAATGATATAACCTACACCCCTTTTATGTCGGTATATTTGATAAATGAGATAACCTACACTCTCTTCTGATTGATGGTCATGTTTCTCAGATTCTCTCCATTTAATGATAGGCTATCTGAATTATGGGGTCCACGTCATTCTTGAATTTGGCCATTTTTCCATAAAAGCTGCCATGCTGTCTTATCTCCATCTTGCCTGGACAAACTACGATATCAACATTGTGTTTGTAAAGATCGGGTTCCGCGCATGCGCAGATTAGGATGGGATACGTGGATGGCAGATAACACAATACCGGCTCACTTAAAATCAAAACCTTATTGCTATTTATTTATGGACCAATATCTTTTATTCAGAACGCTATTTAATTAGGAAGGATAGGAGATTAATGATCACTTTCGCTCGTTTTTTATAGAATAGTAAAAAATATTTCCTAGATATCGATCAAAAAGTATTAAAAAGTTGAAAAATGTTTGTCAAAAATCTAAATCAACTTCAAACAAAATTTAAAATAGCGAAAATAATTCATTTTTCATACTTTCAGAAATTGAATAAAAAGAGAAGACTTAAATAAATGCCTAAAATAAGAAGTTATTTTCTCTTTACCATGTCCTATATACCAAAAGAAAGGAAAAATAAAGATATTTATAAGCAAATAATTAAGTTATTACTTATTTGAAATTATTACTTAAAGAACGCCTAAAATAGGTGTTTCTTGTAATTATTATTTAAAAAATAATAGTATATATATATATATTTAATGATCGGATGATATCTATATATATATATATATATATATATAAATATATATATATATATATATATTTATATATATATATATATATATATATATATATATATCTATATATATACATATATATATATATATATATATATATATATATATATATATATATATATATATATATATATATATATATATATATATATATATATATATATATATATATATATATATATATATATATATATATATATATATATATATATATATATATATATATATATATATATATATATATATATATATATATATATATATATATATATATATATATATATATATATATATATATATATATATATATATATATATATATATATATATATATATATATATATATATATATATATATATATATATATATATATATATATATATATATATATATATATATATATATATATATATATATATATATATATATATATATATATATATATATATATATATATATATATATATATATATATATATATATATATATATATATATATATATATATATATATATATATATATATATATATATATATATATATATATATATATATATATATATATATATATATATATATATATATATATATATATATATATATATATATATATATATATATATATATATATATATATATATATATATATATATATATATATATATATATATATATATATATATATATATATATATATATATATATATATATATATATATATATATATATATATATATATATATATATATATATATATATATATATATATATATATATATATATATATATATATATATATATATATATATATATATATATATATATATATATATATATATATATATATATATATATATATATATATATATATATATATATATATATATATATATATATATATATATATATATATATATATATATATATAACCGCAAAACCCCGATGATATAAAAATCGCTATAGCCAAACAATATAATTAATGAGATTTATTCTATTTGGTACCTAAGACCTCCCCAACTTAGCGTACCTCTTCCATTTATTCCCCCTTTCTCATACTTTTAGAGGAAATAGCGGCAAACGGCTTAACATTTGAATAATAAAACAGCATATTACTGTACAATAGATTTCAAATATAACTTCTTACCGTGCTGGTGACCTTGAAATGCGCATGGGTCAGAGCATGGATACGGTACAGAATGGCACAAAATTACGTTATACTATGGCATGGACGGAAAAAGACAGATATGGAGAATACACTTGATGCAGCGGAGGGGGATGTTGGTAGCAAGGTAAAAAGAATGAAATGTACTTCCACCAGGGTGGGTGGGGTACCTAAATGTGTCTCCATCTGCGCATGACGCCACGAGTAAGAGGAACTGAGGGTCTGGGCTTGGAAAAAGAGATCAGTCACAGTCACACGTCCACTGGTCTCGTGACCTGAGCTCTTCACTCACTCAATGGGAAACTTCGCTTAAGTGTGTTTTCTGTGAATATGCCGACTTCTTCTAATGTTCGCGAATGCCGATCACTTAATGTGAGAGGAAACCGTAATACACGATTTCATCGGCTCCCAGGGAATGAAGAACTTTGAAAGAAATGGATGGATAGATAGATGCATAGATAGGTAGATATGTATAGAGAGAGAGATTTACATAGAAAATCAGACCACACAGACCCCAAGGTCCAGTCTAGGTGGTCTGTCCTTAAACCTAAGTGATTCTACATTAATCAGATGGCTTCAAAACGTTGCATTTCAGCTCTAGTTAATATTAAGTTGAAGGAAGTGACGGTCGAGCTTGTTTTAAAGGAGTCAATCGTGTTACACTGGACCCCTGAAGGTGTGAGCTTATTCCATTCTCGCACTACAACGTTGGTGAAGAAAAATTTGGTGCAGTCTGAATTTACTTGCCTACATTTGAGTTTTATGCCACTGTTCCTCGTACGCAAAGTGTCATCGATCATAAACTATGTTGATCCGTCTACATTCGTGAAACCATTAAGTATTTCAAAACATTCGATCAGTTTTCCTCGGAGGCGACGTTTCTCTAGAGAGAACATGTTAAGGGTGGATAGCCTTTCTTCGTAGGATTTGTTGCGCAAGGAAGGGATCATTTTTGTTGCCCGACGCTGAACACCTTATAATTTAGCAATGTCCTTTGCATGGTGGGGAGACCAAAGCTGTACCGCATATTGCAAGTGGGGTCTGACTAAACTATTGTAGAGTGGAAGTATTACATCTTTATTCTTGAATAAAAAGTTTATTTTAATGAAGCCCAACATTCTGTTCGCTTTATTTGCTGCATCGATGCATTGCTGTGAGAATTTGAGGTTTGACGCGATTTTGACCCCCAAGTCCTTAACGCATTGAACGCTTTTGAGTTTACCGCCGCGAATTTCGTAATCGAACTTCTTATTTCTTGTTCCAACTTGAAGGACCTGGCGTCCGTTAAAGGGCATCTCCCATCTATCCAACCAAGCTGAAATTTTGTGCAAATCCTCTTGGAGGCCTTGCCCGTCTTTGTCAGTGAGAATCGAGTTGCTAATCTTTGTGTCGTCTGCAAATTTACTAATGCGATTATTGAGTCTAACATCCACATCGTTGATGTAAATAATGAAGAGCACTGGGCCAAGAACCGAGCCCTGAGGGACGCCACTAGTGACCGGCGCCCACTCTGAGTTAAATCCGTCAATCACCACTCTTTGTTGTCTGTTGCTCAACCAATTCGTGATCCATTGGTTTACTTGACCGTCAATACCTATTTGCTTTAATTTGTAAAGTAATTTATGATGCGGGACTTTATCAAATGCTTTCTGGAAATCAAGATAGACTATGTCCAATGATTTGGTTACGTCATAAATTGAAAAGAGGTCGTTATAAAAGGTCAATAGGTTTGATAGGCAGGATCTTTTGTTCCGAAAGCCATGTTGTGAGTCCCCAATTAATGAGTGGCGTTCAAGGTAACTCACAATTTTGTCTCTAATTATGCTCTCAAGTAGCTTACCTACAACTGAAGTTAGACTAATGGGCCTGTAACTACCTGGTATTTTTTTGTCTCCTTTCTTGAAAATCGGTGTCACGTTAGCCTTTTTCCTATCCGAAGGGACGATTCCTTGTCGCAAGGACATATTGAATACGGTTGTGAGGGAGGAGAGTATTTCGCTCTTTGTTTCAGTATAGGATATACTTTGTCAGGTCCGGGACTTTTATTTGTTTTAAGTGATTGTAGGGCTTTAAGGACTTCATCGGTTGTTATTTCAAAGTTAGGCAATGCATGCTCGGGATTTACATTAGTACTGGTGTTGGTGGTAGTGGTGGGAAAACTGTTAGTATTAAACACCGAGGAAAAGTAATGTGTAAGAGGTTTGCAATGTTTTGGCTGTCAGTCACTAGTGCACCGTCACGGTTTGTTAAAGAGAGAGAGAGAGAGAGAGAGAGAGAGAGAGAGAGAGAGAGAGAGAGAGAGAGAGAGAGAGAGAGAGAGAGAGAGAGAGAGAGAGAGAGAGAGAGAGAGAGAGAGAGAGAGAGAATTGGCATGTGACCTCTTGGTGTTCAATAAATTATCATGTATTTTGAGCAAACAATTTATATGTTTATATAAGCTGCATACACAGTATCAGCATATGGTCACTCATTTCCTTGACATTAACAGTAAACGTATGTTGCAAATGTCATTTCTGGAATAATAATAGAATTAACAGGCCCGTAATTTTGGCAGATATCTGGTGGGGGCTAGAGGGCATCATAGGTTCATGAGGTGGGGGGAGTTAGGGTAGCCAAGCGAAGCGAGTATACGCTGTTTTGAGATTTTTTTAATAAGCACTTTTAGGGGCATTTTGAGGCCGATATATAATACATTGGGGGGCTACCTCTATAGCCTCCCTAGCCCCCCCGAAATTATGGCCCTGATAAACTAGCTTCACTACTGAAATGACAACACTTGCCCCTCCAAAGGATTAGCGACCGCGCCCTAAATCGGCAGGCCAAGCAGGACAAGTCACCAACAGCACCTGACTTTCACCTCAGTCGATGAATAAGTTCAATAAGCACAAAATGTCTACTGTTATAGTAGAGTTATAGTAGAGTGCAGTTCCATTTTTAATGTGGCGATTTATTTTAAAGGCACTTTCAATGCTGCGACAGTTAACAAAAAAAAAAAAAGTTTCCATGTTGCAGTTGCATAACATTATCACTTTCAGTGTCATCTCAATTTGCATTTACATTTCATTAAAATAATTATCTCCAACATCTGTTGAGCTAGCGATGGAAGTCTAGGACTTTGTGGAGTCGCCACGGCCCGCTAATCCCATTCATTGAGGTGAAGCCGCCGAACTGTAATTTTTAGGGCCGCAAGATGAGGGATACCCGGGTGAGAGCTCACGTCCACTACAGTACCTTAGTTGTTAACTCCAGACCCCGTCTCATTCATTATGATGGTGGTGTTTTTTAGTACTGTACATTTATTGATGCGCTAGATCTATTTCATAAATATCTGACCTGACAACACCTGACAGCCTGGCCGAGCCCATTAGGGAGCTTGACCTGACAACACCTGACACCTAGCAGGTGTCCACAACCTTGCAGCCCTAAAAATTACAGTTCGGCGGATTCACTTTTTAGGGCTGATGTCGACTCCAGCTTTGAAAGATATACAGATACGGGATGATTGAAGGATGATTTGCACTGTGCCCAAGAACAAAGGAGATATATTTGCGTGAGGAAATTATAGAGGCCTGAAGATGACGGAACACCTACTGGATGTGATGAAACGGATTGTGAATGAGAGATTTAGGCAGATTGCACAGATGAGAAGTACCCAGTTTGGATTTTTTAAAGGCAGAGGAACGATAGATAGTGGACCAGCCGAACGTGGAAAACTCCCCTAGATTTTTTTTTTTAGGGTATCGCATGTTAATAGCAGGCATCTATGGAATCTTTCCAGTGTGGGGAGAGAAAAATGATGTGGGTGGATGCCATCTCAAAATTTGAATATAAAGGTCATTTTGAAAGTCATCAAGGTCACTGTGGTTAAAAAAAAAATTGCCTGATTTTTTGTAATACGGCCCTCTTTGATTTAAGAAGCTTATAAAATGACATTGTTTTATCTATTACAAGTGAAGATTTAGTAATTTAAAGTGTTAAAATCCACAATTAAACCAAAAATGTACGTATTTTTAATGTATAACTGTAATGTATAATGTACAACCAAGCCAGAGGCAAGTTCTGTATCACATGGACAAAACGATCACGCATGTCACAGGACACCAGATATCTTTTTAGTTTGGAAGATGACGAGGAAGAGACCCCTTTGACCCGTTCTGGTAATCTTGCATCACACACAAAGCGTGATGTTGATGATGTGAAAAAGCTTGCAAAGCAACTGGAAAGATTCAATGTTTTCAGACTACACAGCACACTGAATGAAGAAGGTGGAGAAGATAAATCAGAGGAGAGAAGTGTACTTCTTGTATCATTAGCAACCAAAGACATTGCACCATTTGATGTGGTCACTGATCTCACAGCTGAGGATCGAGGCAAGCAGCATCTCATTGCTAATTTTAAACAACGGCTCACTGATGGAAGTGTACACTGGTAGGGTGGATCGATTTTACACTTTTTTCGATTTCCCTATTCTAATAGTGACAAAAACTTGCGCATGGGTGAGAAAATAGCCTTTGCAAAATCTTAGCTTAATTGGTAATCATCTTCTGCCCCCGGCATAGCGATGGAAATCATACTTTAGATGATTACCAGTTAAGCTAAGATTTTGCAGAGGCTATTTTCTCACCCATGCGCAAGGTTTTGTCACTACTAGAATAGGGAACTCGAAAAAAGTGTAAAATCGATCCACCCTAGACTGTACAGTTCCATGCTGCTCTCAAAAGGCACCACTCAAAAACTTTTGCAAATATGTACAAAGTAGCTATTTCCACTCAGCAGTGTGTGCAGAAATCTATCAAGGCTGACAGAAAGCTGTTGCAGCGGTTACTGAATGCTGTCACTGCAGGTCGATCATTGGAAATGCAATCTATTCTTAAGCATGAGCTGTCCCCTGTTCCCCTGTCCTTGGCCAAGCCTGGAGGTCAGATGAACTCAACACCAAAGGCAGACCTTGTCAGTATCCTGATGTCTGGAATAAGTGTACCCACAGAGGTTCCAGTTGCTGACATAAAGACTTGTGTGGTGATTGATGGACACGCACTTATCAAGACACTTGGAAAGCCTCATGGGTGCCAAACATTTGGTGACTATGCTGAGGTCTTTATAGGCAATGTGACACAACAATTTGAAGAACACATAACGAGAGTTGATGTAGTGTTTGACCGTTATATTGGAGAGGAATCAATCAAGACTGCTACTTGATCAAAGCGAGTGGGTAAGAGGAAACCGATTCGCAAGACCATTGATGCCCCAGATGTTCCACTTCCTCAGGTCTAGAGTAGTTTCATTGCCTTGGAAGAGAACAAGGCAGACCCTGCCAGGTTTCTGTCTGAGGCAGTCATGCAGAAAGGTGTGAATCTTCCAGGTATAACTTTGAGCTTGTGACTGGAGGTGAATTCTCTAATGCTACTGAAGCCAGATCAACAAGAAGGCAAACTGTCCGACTTCAAGGAAATCATGAATAAGTTGATACAGACTGATTCTCCATTCATGTGAGGCAGTCAGTGAATGCTATGAAAGGCTGCTTATCAAGTCCAATGATACAAATGTGATGTTGCTTCTCTTACACTTTATGCCAGGCAAGGCAGCTGAAGAATGGGTGATCTCTAGAACAGCAAGGAAGAGGAAATGCATCCAATACACACAGTATCTGAGACTCCCACGACCTATTAGGGAAAACCTGCTCGGTTTTCATGCTCTAACAGGATGTGACACAAACTCTGCTTTCAGTGGCCATGGAAAGAAGACATGTTGGGCAATTTTCCATTGTCAACCACTCCTGGCTAGTGAAATTGGCCGTGATGGAAAACTTGCACCAATTGAGCAGTTTGTGTGCCTTCTCTGTGGTTCTTCTACATTATCAAATGTTAACTAAGCCAGGCTCCAGCTCTTTAAGAAGGCCAAGAAGGACCTTGAGATGTTGCCTCCAACTAGGGATGCACTGAAACTGCACATTTTACGTGCCAACTACCAAGCAAAGATTTGGCTGCAAGCAGATCAGGAACACATCCAGATATCATCTCCACTGGGCACATCAGTTTGGATAAAGGGAAAAAGTTTCCTGGTTCCTGTGTGGACAACACTTCCTCCTATCCCTGATATTTGTCTTCAGCTTGTGACCTGTGCATGCAAATCTAAATGTGGGACGACTCGAAGCTCCTGCTTCAGGAAAGGTCTCAAGTGCACTCCTGCCTGTGGCTGTGATGCAGCAGCCTGTTGTAACTCAGCAACAGCAAATGGTTTATCTGAACTTATATAGTTTATTCAGTCCATAAAGGCATAACATGTTTGTATTGATTGAAATTACTGAAACGAAAAGAGTACCGTGTTTGTGACAAACGCAATTTTTAAGTCTTTTTTATATGTATATATTTAAGTGTGATAATTTGTGTGTAGAATAATTACATGGCTTGGGTGCATTGCACTTCAAACAACATAAACCCTAAAGCCTAAAATTACCAAGCATGCTTTGATTTTATTGAATGAAAAACTACCTATTTTTGATGATTTTTGCTGTTTGACCTTCAAAGTGACCTTGCAAGTCCAAGTTCAGGGTGGCATCCACCCACACCTTTTTCTTCACTCTATGACTGATTGATCTGGCATGGATGCCTTGTATTAACAAGTAATGCCCTCAAAAATACAAAAATAAATAAAAAACTTTGGCTGGCCCACTAAGATGCCATCTTCATTGTGAAGCAACTGCTAGAGAAGGCCTTGGAGGGAAATCAGAAAGTGTACGACGGATTTGTTGATCTTGGGAAGGTATAGGACAGAGTACCAAAGGAGGTGGTGTTCTGTTGTCTAAGACGGAAAGGAGTGCCTAAGAGACTAATTGATGTAGAGGGTCAAAAACAGTGGTGAACACAATATACGGTAACACAGGGAGTTACTACGTATGCAGATGACCTGGAGGTAATGGCATACTCAGAGAAAAACCTACCACGAAGAATATATGGCAGGAGTGCTTGGAGAAGGGAGGCCTCAGATTAAATGCGAGGAAGACAGAAACGATGGTTAGCAGTAAGAGAGGAGGAGAGCAAATTGCAATAGAGGATAGACACGAAAGACAGATAAACCAGGTATATGTGTGTATATAGATGTACGGGTGTAGGTTAGAGCGATGGTGGACTGTACGGGAGGAAGTGGAAGTGAGAAGTCGGATAAGAGCAGGATGGGCAAAATGGAGAGAAATCAGCAGTGTGATTTACGACAAAAGGATGCCACTAAAGTTACGAGTAAGGATTCACGCAGCTATGTTAAGACCATTGCTACTGTAGGGGGCAGAAGCCTGGGCAATGAGCAGGAAGGAGGAGAAACACCTGGAGAGTACAAGGATAAGAATTCTGCGATAGCTGAAAGAGAGAAGGAGTGGGAACATGAGAATGGAGGCAGGAGTTGTGTCAATTGTAAAGATAGCAAGAGAGGTACGCTTGAGGTAGTATGGTCCAGTGATCAGGATGGAGGAGGTTGACTGTGAAGATGACATGGAAGAGTCAGGTGGAGGGGAGAAGAACGAGGGGAGGACAGAGGATCGGGTGGATATATGTTATTGAGAGACCTGAGGCAGTAGGGCCTGGAGGAAGAGGATGCAGAAAATATAAACTACTGGCGACAACATATAAGAGCGGCCTACCCCATTTGGGATTACAGTGAAGAAGTAAATAGACGGCAAAGGTAGCTACGATAGGATCAGGGCTATGCTATTTCGATGCGGTATTTTTTTCGTATTACGGTATGATTCAAAGATAAGAAAGATTCTTTCGTATCTTTTTCTTACCTTTTCGTACCATGCCATAGCTGCTTGTGTCTGGGTGTGGACATGTCTCAGCTCCCTGGCCAGACCTGAGAGGAGGTCAGTAGGGTAGCAACAGAAATCAATACACCCTGTCTTGACTTGTAAACTGACTTCAGAGGCTTGGTCACTGAGCTATGTTAGGAAGGTGTGGCTCTGCTCACCCCATCCAAGGGACTCCGTGAGGTACGATATCAAGTATGAAATTACGGAAGGAAGGTGGTTCAATAATATTACAGAACGAAGTTAAGGTAGTTTTTTTTCTTTGGTGAGAATTACGATAGAGGAACCATATCATGCTGTACTGAATGCTCCTGTAGAGCGGTTGGGGCTCCGATGCTTGGGTGACTATTATTCCTGTCCACCTCATCAGTATTATTCTTGTCCACCTTATTGAACCAGGAACTCGGCAAGGATGTAATCAGCTTCTTCAAAGCTGATCTCGTCCGAGTTAGTCTCTTGGAAGGGTCCTGGTTCAGGCTTCAAGGCAACAGGAGTGTCAGGAACGGTTTCAGGGAACTTGACACCGATTTCCTGACGAAAAAAAAAAAAATATATATATATATATATATATATATATATATATATATATATATATATATATATATATATATATATATATATATATATATATATATATATATATATATATATATATATATATATATATATATATATATATATATATATATCCTGACACTCCTGTTACCTTGAAGCCTGTGTGTGTGTGTGTGTGTGTGTGTGTGTGTGTGTGTGTGTGTGTGTATATATATATATATATATATATATATATATATATATATATATATATATATATATATATACACACACACACACACACACAGAGGTGGGCAAGTGCGGTGCTAAGTGCGGTAGTACCGCATCACAAAAAAAGTACCGTACTACCGCAAAATTTCTGAAAATACCGCACTACCGCGGACTGCACTAGAAAATTTTGTGGTACTTTTTTGCGGTACTTTGAAAACTATCGAAGACATTTGCAGCGCGGCATCCTCACAGAAATGTTTTTGTTTTTTTTACAGTGAATCGGACTCAGTCACTCAATTTCAGTCATCAGAATCAGTGATTCAATCATTCTAACTTTTCAGATATATATATATATATATATATATATATATATATATATATATATATATATATATATATATATATATATATATATATTTATAATGTTTTTCTTCAGTAAAGGAAGCAGTTCAAGGGCAAAAAAAAAAAAAAAGGAAACAATAATGAAAAAAAAGCCCGCTACTCACTACTCCTACAAAAGAGTCAAGAGGAATGGCAGCGGAAAAGAGGTCAATTTCGGGAGGACAGGTGTCCTGATACCCTCCTCTTGAAAGAGTTCAAGTCGTAGGCAGGAGGAAATACAGATGAAGGAAGATTGTTCCAGAGTTAACCAGCGTGAGGGATGAAAGAGTGAAAATGCTGGTTAACTCGTGCGTAAGGGATTTGGACAGTAAAGGGATGAGCTTGAGTAGAAAGTCGTGCGCGGCGAGGCCGCGGGAAGCAGTTAGCAAGTTCAGAAGAGCAGTCAGCGTGAAAATATCGATAGAAGATAGAAAGAGAGGCAACATGGCGGTGGAATTTAAGAGGTAGAAGACTCAGTAAGAGGAGGAGAGCTGATGAGTCGAAGAGCCTTACGGCAGGATTATCAGTCAATCTCTTCCCTCTTCGTCGAAGCGTCGCTTAGAGAGTGTGTTCCCGTTAGGGGTATTATCAAACGCTCACTTCTCTTCTCCCTCGTAAGCTATCTTTTTGTGTAGTGTTGGTACTACTGCAAATCAAACAAACGTTGAAAACTGAAACATTAATGGATTTTAGGTACCTTTCTATATTGGAAAATATTGTGTGGCTAATATTTATGTAAACAGTGCTTGATAGAGTGACATACACTATATACAGCAGAAAATTTTATATTGATGCGTTAGTTGGTACCCATGGCGACATCTGTTTACAAGGCAGCCCGAGCCCAGAGTTGCTAACTGGCATTTTTCATTACATAATCTTGTTGGAAATCTCAAAATAATATGCTGGATAATTTCCCTGTGGACATGGGTGACCAAATACGTAAGGTGGACAGCACTGGCGATATCTCCTTGGATGCTTTATTTGATTAACTACAACCTGCAGGGTGTTGGTCGATACAGACAGCCTACACACACACACACACACACACACACACACACACACACACACACACACAGATACACATAGGAAATTTGGTAATAAATCACTCAGTTTGGCTATGAATATTCATGGATTTGGTAAGCGCCCACTCATGAGACTTTGCAACTCTACGCGGGCGGCGGTTTCCCATCTTGGAGTAAGCATTATTGATTTTTATTCCTCCAAGGTTCCAATGTTGACTTATATTATTATAAGAACAGTGAAGTCTGGATGAATGTAGATATGGAGACCGGACCATTAGAACTTAGCTCGGGCCCGGTAGACTATAAATAAGTAAATACAAATAGGTAAACACACACACACACACACACACACACACACACACACACACACACACACACAGGAAATTTGGTAATAAATCGCTCAGTTAGGCTATGAATTTTCATGAATTTAGTAAGCGCCCACTCATGAGACTTGGCTACCCTATGTGGGCGAAGGGTTCCAATGTTGGCTTACAATATTATAGGAACCGTGAATACTTGAATTAACAGAAAAATATTGTTTCTCGCAATGTATGACTCTTTATATAAGGACCCGAAAATTCACATTGTTCTTATATCCAATTAATAATAGAGCAACAAGGAAAAATGTTGTAATAAATCATTAAATATCCAAAAATATTGGCGAAGAGCTGCCATTCAGCTGTTCTTCGCGAAGAGAGAGAATTAGTGCGTTTCCTTCCCGCTCGCCGCTTCGCGCGCTGCATCAAAGACACTCCTCATCACTGATAATACTGCTTGGTCCACGAAACCTGCTCTCCTCGCAAGAAGGGGGAAGAGACTGACTGATAATACGGCTGTTAAACTCCACTCTGTCCAACAGAGCTGTGTGAGTGAAGCCCCCCATACGTGAGATCCATACTCCATACGAGGGCGGACAAGGCATATATGTATATGGATAGCAACTGTGCGGCGAAGAAGAACTGGCGGAGACGATAAAGAACGCCCAGCCTCGAGGAAGCTGTTTTAGTAAGAGAGGAGATGAAGTTTCCAGTTTAAATTTTGAGTTAAGGATAAACCGAGGATGTTTAGTGTTGAAGACGGTGACAGCCGAGTGCTGTTGAAGAATAGGGGATAAGCGTTTGGAAGATTGTGTCGAGTTGATAGAGGGAGAAATTAGGTTTTTGAGGCATTGAAGGACACAAGGTTCCTTCTATCCCAATCAAATGATAGCAAGGTCTGGGGTTAAGCGTTCTGCAGCCTCCAGTCTGGAGTCATGTAATTTGCGAGGGTTTTCTGTTGAAAGAAGTTGAATAATGCAGAGTGGAGTCCTCAGCGTATGACTGGATAGGACAGTTTGTTATGTAAAAAAGATCATTCATGAATAACAGGAAGAGAGTGGGACAGAGCCCTGTGGAACACCACTGTTGATAGGTTTAGGGGAAGAACAGTGACCGTCAACCACAGCAGAGATAGAACGGCCGGAAAGGAAACTAGAGATAAAGGAACAGAGAGAGGGATAGAATCCGTATGAGGGCATTTAGAAAGCAAAGAGTTGTGCCAGACTCTATCGAAGGCTTTCAATATGTCTAGCGAAACTGAGAAAGTTTTACAGAAACGGCTAAGAGAGGATGACAAAGAGTCAGTTAAGAGAGCAAGAAGATCGCCAGTAGAACGCCCCTTGCGGAACCCATACTGGCGATCAGATAGAAGGTCAGAAGTGGAAACGTGCTTTTGAATCTTCCGGTTAAGGATTGATTCAAAAGCTTTAGATAGACAGGAAAGTAAAGCTATAGGGCGGTAGTTTGAGGGAATGGAACGGTCACCTTTCTTAGGCACAGGCTGTAAGAAGGCGTACTTCCAGCAGGAAGGGAAGGTAGATGTTGACAGGCAGAGGCGAAAGAGTTTAACCAGGCAAGGTCTCAGCACAGAGGCACAGTTTTTAAGGACAATAGGAGGCACTCCATCTGGTCCATAAGCCTTCTGAGAGTTGAGGCCAGAGAAGGCATAGAAAACATCATTCTTAAGAATCTTAATAACAGGCATAAAGGAGTCAGAGGGGGGATGAGTAGGAGGAATATGCCCAGAATCGTCCAGAGTGGAATTTTTAGAGAGAGATGAGACGGCGGTGCTGCCGTCATGGTTAAGGAGAGGAGGGAAAGATGAAGAAGTGATATTGGAGGAAATATTTTTGGCTGGGTGCCAGAAGTCTCTGGAAGAATTTAAAAAAGCAAGGTTTTGACATTTCGTATTGATGAAAGAGGTTTTGGTAAGTAGAAGAATAGATTTGGCACGATTCCGGGCAGCAATATAAAGATCATGGTTAGCAGGAGTGCGAAGGCTATGGTACCTTTTGTGAGATGCATATATATATATATTTTTTTTTTGTCTCATCAACACCAGAGAGCAGTTCAGCATGCTCTCTAAAGACAATTCCTCTTTCTTTCTACACCACACTACATTCACACAACACACACACCTTTTCCCAAAACTCAAAATTCAAAATGGCGAAAAACAACACTGCCTCGGAGTCCCCGCCTGGGGGGTGGACCATAAATTCCCCCAGGGAGGACTCCCCTTCTGGCTGCCGACTTGAGAGGTGTCCTGATAACTCCTCGAACCTCCTCCTTATCAATTTCTGCAACATTCGTGGTCTTCGTTCTAATTTTCATTCTGTGGAACACCATCTCTCCTCCTCTAAACCTCATCTTCTCTTCTTCACCGAAACACAGGTTTCTGAGGCTACTGACAGCAACCTCTACTCTGTCCCCTCCTACTATCTCTATCCTAAATTTCTATTCAAAGACGGATGTTGCGCCTACGTGCGCAACGACATCACTTGCTCGTCCCCACGACATTGACTCTTCTGAATTTTCCACCATCTGGTTAAGACTTCATTGTCATTCTATTACTAAATACATCTGTGCTGTTTATCTCTCACCTAACTCTACTAACTATGTAAAATTCTTTGACTATTTGAATTCTAAAGTGGAGCACATCTTGACTCACTCTCCCTTCGCTGAAATCTCCATCTTGGGAGATTTCAATGTTCACCACCAGCTTTGGCTTTCATCCTCTTTCACTGACCAGCCTGGTGAACAAGCCCTACAACTTTACCCTCCTCAACGACCTAGAGCAGTTGGTTTAGCACCCTACACGTATTCCCGACCGTCTTGGAGGCAGGCCCAACATTTTAGACCTCTTCCTTACTTCTAATCCTTCTGCTTACTCTGTCAAACTGTTCTTTCCGTTGGGCTCCTCCGATCATAACCTTATTTCTGTTTCCTGTCCTATCGCTCCTGTACATCCTCTGGACCCACCGAAGAGGCGATGCTTCTGGCATTTTGCTTCAGTTCGGTGGGACGACCTGAGGATGTACTTTTCCGATTTCCCGTGGAATGATTACTGCTTCCAGGAGAGAGACCCCTCTGTGTCTGCCCAGCGCATCTCAGAAGTGATTGTCTCTGAAATGGAGGCATACATTCCACGTTCTTTCTCTAATCCTCATGCTAAAAAGCCTTGGTTTAATCATGCTTGTTCTCGTGCTATTAAAGATTGAGAGGCAGGTCACAAAAGGTTCCAGAGCCTTCGAACTCCCGCTAACTTTGAACTTTACATTTTAGCCCGGAATCGTGCCAAATCTATTCTCCGACTTACCAAAACTTCTTTTATCTATAGAAAATGTCAACACCTTGCTTCTTATAATTCTTCCCGTGACTTCTGGCATCTTGCCAAAAATATCTCCTCCATTTTCACTTCTTCCTCTTTCCCTCCTCTCCTTAACCCTGACGGCAACACTGCCGTCTCATCTGTCTCTAAGGCTGAACTCTTCGTTCAAACTTTCTGTAAGAACTCCACCCTGGACGATTCTGGGCATATTCCTCCTACTCATCCCCCCTCTGACTCCTTTATGCGTGTTATTAAGATTCTTCCAAATGATGTTTTCTATGCCCTCTCTGGCCTCAACTCTCAGAAGGCTTATGGACCTGATGGAGTGCCTCCTATTGTCCTTAAAAACTGTGCTTCCGTGTTGACTAACTGCCTGGTCAAACTCTTTCGTCTCTGCCTATCAACATTTACCTTTCCTTCCTGCTGGAAGTATGCCTTTGTACAGCCAGTGCCTAAGAAGGGTGACCGTTCCAACTCCTCAAACTACCGCCCTATAGCTTTACTTTCCTGTCTATCTAAAGCTTTTGAATCAATCCTTAACCGGAAGATTCAAAAGCACCTTTCCACTTCTAACCTTCTATCTGATCGCCAGTATGGGTTCCGTAAGGGGCGTTCTACTGCACACAAAACCAAAGTTAGTCATGCTGACTAACTTCCTTAGTCAAGTCCGTGGGGTCCAAACGGAGTGGCAAGATTAGTCACGATGAGTAACATGGTTAGTCAAGTTATGACTAACTGACTTCTAAAGCTGAGTATGGCCTTAGTCAAAGTACAATGACTAACCGCTTCGTACTGGTCACTGCTTTTACTAACCGCATTAGTAAACTGGACCAGAGGTGTTAGTCAGATAAATGACTAATCACTTAGTCATTCTTATGCAGATGACTAGTCATTAGTAACTTTGATACTAGCAACTAATTAGTGTTGTCTAAGGTCAAGAAAAGAAAGGGGTGAGAAACTCAATATATTAATGTACAAAATTAAATAATATATTCATATCATTGCATTACAAAATTGGAAAAAAAATATAACACTGACATTTCATTACCTATAGCATGAAGTTAATGTTTCTCATTTAAACATTTAACAATATAAATCTGGTGGCATCACATGTAATATGAAAAGGAACAAACAAGCAAAAAACTATCCCTTTAATTTCAAAGGTGGAGGAAAAGTTACTTTTTAGTGTAAAATAATTCTAAGCAAAATATGTTCAAAATGTTAATTCAATAATTTGTGTGTACTTGAAATAATACTTGTAAACCCCCCTCCATCAAAACTGTAACGCTAGATAAAGCTGAGATGTAAAAAAAACTCTGTTTACTAGCACTTCATCCTAGCCTGAGAAAAAAAGAAAAACAGCACAAAAAATAACCTAATTTGTGTGTACTTGAAATAATACTTGTAAACCCCCCTCCATCAAAACTGTAACGCTAGATAAAGCCGAGATGTAAAAAAAAACTCTGTTTACTAGCACTTCATCCTCGCCTGAGAAAAAAGAAAAACAGTACAAAAAATAACCTGTTTCTAGAAGTCATTAACTAAAACATACACTTCTGAGTATCAATCACTAAAAGTGAGGAAGAAAATACGCACCTTTGTAAGATATGTAAATAAAGCTTTCTTCCCATTCATATGCTCAAAAAAACTGAAAAATTCTTAGAGTAAAGTGAGGAACATATATTAAATGCTACAATCAATGAAACACACTGTAAAGAATACTTAATCCATCCACTGACATTCATTATATCACAGCACTTAAAGCAATTGCGGACAATAATCAGTGCATAAATAGTCATTTACCCTCATTTGGAAATGGTATCATATTCATATCTCACTATTGATCCTTTAAAGCAGCGGTTCTCAATTTTTATACAAATTTTGTGCTCGCAAAGTATGTGGCTCTGAGCGATGGCTATCAAAATTGAACGAAAATGTACCTGGGGGGTGGATGAATGTGCTCAGATTCTGGGTAAGTTTCAAACAAAGAGCAGGCACCTCCGCTGAAGCGTACAGCATATTTTAGTTTTATAACGATGGCAGTTAATGATATGTTTGAAATTTCAATGACTTAAAATCCGCCATTACATTATTTTTTTTCCTTACACACCCCTAGGGATCAGCTCACGCACCCCCAGGGGTGCGCGCACCACGCTTTGGGAACCGCTGCTTTAAAGCAACACATGGAAGAAAATGTGCATTTCTATAGCATATATTAACTTAACAGGTCAACAAAATGTGCCTAGAACATTAATAGTGAAACCTCATGTATCAGTTGTAATACCATGGAGGAATAAACAAATAAAGAACTTAATTTTAAATAAAAAGTAAAAATTATGTATTATATTATGCTACATGAATGGCACTTCATACATTATTGAGAGAGAGAGAGAGAGAGAGAGAGAGAGAGAGAGAGAGAGAGAGAGAGAGAGAGAGAGAGAGAGAGAGAGAGAGAGAGAGAGAGAGAGAGAGAGAGAGAGAGAGAGAGAGAGAGAGAGAGAGAGAGAGAGAGAGAGAGAGAGAGAGAGAGAGAGAGAGAGAGAGAGAGAGAGAGAGAGAGAGAGAGAGAGAGAGAGAGAGAGAGAGAGAGAGAGAGAGAGAGAGAGAGAGAGAGAGAGAGAGAGAGAGAGAAAGAGAGAGAGAGAGAGAGAGAGAGAGAGAGAGAGAGAGAGAGAGAGAGAGAGAGAGAGAGAGAGAGAGAGAGAGAGAGAGAGAGAGAGAGAGAGAGAGAGAGAGAGAGAGAGAGAGAGAGATTTCAAGTAGTAAACTGTGCATCCATATCCATATCAAATTCATACAATATCAATTAAGTAAGGCTTCATGAATACTAGGAAAACAAGTACAGATATTTCCTTTCCTTTCTAGAAAAGAAAAAGTTATACACACATGTAATTAGTTTCAACCCCACAATGCTAATCTTCCATCAAATATACAGAGTTGAAATTTACAATATAAATAAAAGTGAATATGTACATACATAAGATACTTAGATACAACTGATATTTTTTTTTTGCTGGTAACTGACTGGTGTGTGTGTGTGTGTGTGTGTGTGAAGAATAGAAAGTACGGTACATAATAAAGTCAGAAATGGAAAATTGATTCATTCTCATGGGCATATGTAACTCTGTAATCTTACTTGCATTAGGGTTAGTGCATGAGCAATATATGTGAAACTGGAACCTCAAGTGGTGTTACATTGCTTTGCAGGTGATCAGACCCCTTTCTGCAAATGGAAAAAAAAAATGCTTCTTATTAGTTATTGACATAGTCTTACATATTTCTTATGGTGCACTAACAGTTCTGTTTTCCTCATAATGTCCTGTCTTGAAAAATCAATTACCTTGTTTCATCTACCAAAATTCAGCCTGCAAGTATGAGAAAGACATGAGAATAAAGCAATCCCTGCTTCCGTCATCTTTATCAATCTCTTCAAAGACCATGAAACTATTTTTTCCACCAACGTATCACCTATCACCTATTTTGACGGAATTAGGTTTTGATTAAAATTGTAAAGGAAAAGTGGGTGATTGAAAAGAAACGTTAAGTAAAAAATGAAATATTGAAGATAGAAAAGTTACAGGAAAAAAAAAAGATCAGTATAAAAATGAAATGGCAAAAGCCTTAAGGAAAATGGAAGTGTAAAAGATAGTAGATATTCAAAAAGTTTTGGAACATTTAAAGAAGCTGTGTTAATTACAACAAAATAAGTGTTAGGGATGAAAGTGGTGAGGATGGAAAAAAGGAAATTCATGGTAGACAGAAGAAATAAGGAGGAAAGTAAAAGAGAAAGAGGACTTTTAAGAAAACTCAAGAAAGAATTATGGCTGAGCAAGTAAAAGGAAAGGAAAAAGAAATATAAAGAATGCAAGATGAAATTAAGACAAGCAATAAAAGAAAGTAAGAAGAGAGTAGCTGAAGACTTTGGAAAAAGACTAAGTGAAAAATATATAAGGCACAAAATCATATTGGAAAGAAGTAAAAAACGAAAGAAATGCAGAAAATATCTCCCCAAGTAAAATAAATGAAGTTATGGATGAGAATGGAATGACGTTAAAAGACGGGGAAGCTGTGAAGGAGAGATGGAGAGAATATTTTAAAAAACTTAACGAATTTTGAGGATGGACATCCAGCAGCTGTAACAGCAGCAGTTTTGAGTAGAGGTAGGAGTATATAAAGAAGTATAACATATGAAGCAGTAAATCACGCAATAAATAGATTAAATAGGGACAGGCAGCAGGAATTGATGGAATCACAGCAGAAATGTTGAAGTGTGAAGGAGAGGTAGTTACTGAATGGATGGTCAAGTTCTGAAGTGGCATGGGAGGGGGTTGCCAGCAGACTGAACAAAATCCATCATTGTCCCAGTTTACAAGAGGAAGGGCAGGAGAGGGGAGTGTGGGAGCTATAGAGGTATAAGTCTCCTAAGTATACCCGGAAAGGTATAGAGGGTGAAAAGGCTACAGAAAAGAAAATCTGTGAAGAACAAGGAGGTTTCAGGAAGGAAGGATGTGTGGATCACATATTTTCCTTCAGGATGATAGTAGAAAAAAATAATAGCAAAAGAAAGAAACCATACGCTGCCTTCATGGATTAGGAAAAGCTACGACGAGTCGATTGGATTGCATTGTGGGATGTTTTAAAGATTTATGGTGTGAAGGAAAACTGCTTAGTGCAACAAAGTGTTTTTATGAGAATGCATGTGTCAAAATTAGTGGAGAAACAAGTGAACATTTTGATATAAAAGTGGGCTTAAGATAAGGGTGTCATGTCACCATGGTTATTCAATATTTATATGGATGGTGTTATGAGAGAAATGAAGGGCATAGTTCAAAGTTGGGGAGTTGGAGTTAAAATGTACGCTGAGGGAAGGAAGTGGGTGCTGAATTCAATCTTATTTGCTTATGACATAGTGCTCATAGCAGAAAATGAAAGTGACTTACAAAATTTGGTCAGTGTTTTGATAGGGTATGTAAAGGAGAAAGCTGAAAGTAAATGTCAACAAAAGTAAAGTGATGGTTTGTGAGCAAAGTAGGAGTGAGGTTGTAGATTTTGTATGCCCATAGAGTGGGAACTGAATATGAAAAAAATGCTAAATAATTTTGAATGGTGAAGAAATGGAGCAGGTCAATGAGTTTAAGTATCTTGATCAGTTATGTGCAAGCATGGTGATACGGAGGAGAGACAAGAGAAAGGGCATTGCAAGGAAGAAGGTGGTAGGGTCTTTGGGACGTATCATGAATGGCAGAAGTGTGAGCATGGAGGTAAAGAGGATGTGAGAAATAAAATAATAGTACCAACCTCACATATGCAAGTGAAACATGGGCCTGGAATGAAAGTCAGAGGTCTAGAGTGCAGGCAGTGGAAATGAGTTATTTGAGGAGTGCATGTGGTGAGTAGAATGGATGGAATAAGTAATGGAAGGTGTATGAACGTTTTGGAATGTGTCACAGGGGTGAAGGAAGAGGTGTTGAGTGGTGGAAGAAGGAAGTGACATTTAAAATAGTTTGGTCACATGGAGCAAATGGAGGAGAGTGAGATGACCAGGATGGTGTATGAGTGAGATGAGGGAGGGAATGTTAGAGGACGACCTCCAATGAAATGGAGAGAGAGAGGATGGCGCATGTTAGGGAGAAGGGGGAAAGATCCTGAGAAACTTTGTGCAGACAAGGAGGGAGTGTCTGATAGAAAAAGATGGAAACTCTTCTGCCATGGCTATTCCCTGGTAGGAGCTCCTTGGAGCATGCGTCGATGAAATGATGATAAAGATTGACCTTAACCTGTATTTGAAATAATTCGCTGAAGCCTGTGCATATAACACCTGTAAGGGAGGGGTTAGCAGTGAGATTAGCTTAGGGAGCTGGTTGGAGGTCACGACTTGGTTTACAACAGTGCAGCCCTACTGTAAAGAAATATTCAATTTTATCTAACTAGTTTTATATAGCATAGCTATCATTTGATGTGAATATGCAGAATGAAACAATTAAGCATTTCAGTGCATCCCAAATCGTTCTTGCATGAAAGACCTGTGAAATCCAAGCAGAAATGAGCTTTAAAAATATTGTTTACATTACATGCTGAGTACCTGCTTTGATGAATCTTTGTTGCCTTCAAGAAATTTATCAGAACATTTGGGGGCCAGGCATCTCGGCAGAAAGCGAGCCTCCTTTGTTTATTGTCTGTGTGCGATATTGGCATCCATCCAATAGTGTTTTCCTCCACCCACAACTCCTGGCTCTAAAGCCATCACCTTTGAACTGCCTACACTCCTGGTAGCGGCATCACCTTATACCTGTTCATGCTACTGGTAGTGGCAGTCGACCACCCAAGGTCTCGGTTCATCTCGCACAACAACCTGCAATCATTTGAGGGTGAAGTATAATATGCTGGGAGCGGAAGCCGGTAACCTCACCGAGACACAAACACCTGGCCTTCCTAGTCTTGGAGGGGTGGGGCTGATATATGCATGGCAGGAACTCAGCAAACAATGTAATGTAAATATATTTTTTTTAAGAAGCCCACTTTGGCTTGATTTCACAGGGCTTTCATGCAAGAACGATTATGGATGAGGAAATGTTACCTAATAGCATTTATATTTTCTCTCATTTACCAATAAATAAAACAATGACAATGATCAGCTACATTATTACTAATATTAGTATCACTTATTATATTGAAGTGTAATTGTTGAAAGTCCCAAAGAAATACAGATAATTTATGATGATTGAAAAAATACTTGGTAATTCTTTACAAGAACTCCGCTACTCCAGTGCCCCCACCCCAAAAACAACCCGGGGGAAAGGAGATTGACTGAAATATGGGACCCCAAATTTACCACCCCAAATCCCTAAAATAGGTAAATTTTCTACCCTAAAAGTGTACTGAACTGCGTATATCTGACAGCTTACACTGTACGTCAAGTATATTTAAACAACTCCAACCTGTCTTTACCTAACCAAAACTTGACCTCCCTTTGCTAGGTTAGGTTAGAATAGATTACAAGACAATATATTAATGGAACTCCTTAAACTTTTAATCAGGGGAATTTTCCCTATCCTAGGAAATATTTTATGATAGTTTTGGAGGCCCATTTTCAGTTAATTTGATCTGCCTTCACAACCCCAATTCTCCACAGGTTCCTAGGCTTGTCGTGGGGGTAGGGCGGGCTGGAATGGCAGAGGGAGGCGGACTTTAAAGAATTACCGAGTAGCTCAAGCTTCAGGGCCCTGTGACCCAATAGTCGCTGGCTGGCAACTCTGGAATAATACCTCATTAACTGAAGATGGTCACTATAGTAAGAATGGGAGGGGGAAAATGATCAGGGATAGTGATTTCATTTACTTTCCCAAAGTCCACCACAGGTCGAAATGAACCATCCTTTGGGGATAAAGTGATGAATCCACGGGGAATGTGATTCTTGAATGACTCCTTGAGCAAACAAGGATGAGCACCTGGGTGATGGTCAATACGATGGGCATTTCTGGTACTGATATTGTGTTTGATCACTGGAAATCACTGTCCATACACTGAAAATGTTAAAAAAAATTGTCCAGTTTTAGCAAGGGTGGCAAAGAGGCAAGACACCACACCTAAAACTCACTCAATCTGCTACTGCATGTACTGTTTCTGCCCACAAACTTCACCCATAACTATCTAACATAAATCACTAGAGGAACAACAAAACTTACCAGCAGTGAACCCACGTCTCGTTGTTTTGGGCCGCGGCGATCTAGTCGCTCACTGTTCACATGAGCCTTGGTGTTGTCCTGTGAGGGCTTCACATGCACGTCAGCTGCCCCGTCTTCCTGAGGAAGGCGCAGGTGAGGCGGATGACAGCTTCCTGGCGTGAGGGGTGGACGCCTGCCGCCGCCAGCACCGTGGGCAGGTCAAAGGTGGGCACGTCCAGGGCGCGGAGTCGGTGTCGGAGCAGCACTCGCTGGGAGTGGTGGCGTGGGCAGTGCAGCAGGAGGTGCTCAATGGTGTCGACGGTCCTGCACCAGCAGGGGCAGTGAGGGTCAGGGGACAGGCGGTGGAGGTGAGCGCCGAGGTGTGTGTGGCCCAGGGCCCAGGCGGAGGAACCTCAAGGCCACGTCTAGGACGCGGAACGTTTTCCTCACCCACGGGGGCCACGGCAGTGGGAAGGAGTTGGTGCGGTACTGGCCCATGAAGGTGGTGTCGTCCCATGAGGCGTGGCAAGTACGGGAGATGAGGCGTTTGGCCGTGTAGAGTGGCAGGGGAAGCGGCGTTATGTTTACCTCCGGCCATGTTTTCTTTTGAACTCGTTGCTGCTGCGACGGTGGCGTACCCAGAGTATATACTGTATATACTCTGGGCGTACCCTACCGGCGACGCGCCGCCGCTGGAGGCGGTCGATTCAAATTGCCTCATTCCGAACCTAATGCGCTATATTATCACATCCTCAGTCAATTTATTTCATAATATGTTACAAACATTCAACGAGGAGTTATTTTCTTTGTAAGGCAAGTGTTATAAACGCTTTTAACCAGTAGCTACAAGGATGTAGGGGTCGAATGAAATGACTAACACATTAATCACGATCTTTTTGACGAAGGATTTGACTAACTTTGGTTTTGTGTGTGGCGATCTTCTTGCTCTCTTAACTGACTCTTGGTCATCCTCTCTTAGCCGTTTCGGTGAAACTTTCTCTGTTGCGCTAGACAGATTGAAAGCCTTCGATTGAGTCTGGCACAAGTCTTTGCTTTTTAAACTGCCCTCATTCGGATTCTATCCCTCTCTCTGTTCCTTTACCTCTAGTTTCCTTTCCGGCCGTTCTATCTCTGCGGTGGTAGACGGTCACTGTTCTTCCCCTAAACCTATCAACAGTGGTGTTCCACAGGGCTCTGTCCTATCACCCACTCTCTTCCTGTTATTCATCAATGATCTTCTTTCCATAACAAACTGTTCTGTCCACTCATACGCCGACGACTCCACTCTGCATTATTCAACTTCTTTCAATAGAAGACCATCACAACAGGAAGTACACGACTCCAGACTGGAGGCTGCAGAACGCTTAACCTCAGACCTTGCTATCATTTCCGATTGGGGCAGAAGGAACCTTGTGTCCTTCAATGCCTCAAAAACTCAATTTCTCCACCTATCAACTCGACACAATTTTCCAAACACCTATCCCCTATTCTTCGACAACACTCAGCTATCACCATCTTCAACACTAACCATCCTCGGTCTATCCCTAACTCAAACTTTTAACTGGAAACTTCACATCCCTCTTACTAAATCTGCTTCCTCGAGGTTGGGCGTTCTGTATCATCTCCGCCAGTTCTTTTCCCACTCTCAAATGCTATCCATATACAGGGGCCTTGTCCGCCCTCGTATAGAGTATGCATCTCACGTGTTGGGGGGCTCCACATACACAGCACTTCTGGACAAGGTGGAGTCTAAGGCTTTTCGTCTCATCAGCTCTCCTCCTCCTACTGATAGTCTTCTACTTAAATTCCGTCGCGATGTTGCCTCTTTCTATCTTCTATCGATATTTCCACGCTGACTGCTCTTCTGAACTTGCTAACTTCATGCCTCCTCCCGCGGTCCCGTTGCACGACTTTCTACTCATGCTCATCCCTATACTGTCCAAACCCTTATGTAAGAGTTAACCAGCATCTTCACTCTTTCATCCCTCACGCTGGTAACTCTGGAACAATCTTCCTTCATCTGTATTTCCTCCTGCCTACGACTTCAACTCTTTCAAGAGAAGGGTATCAGGACACCTCTCCTCCGAAATTAACCTCTTTCGGCCACCTCTTTTGATTCTTTTTAGAGCAGCGAGCAAAGGGCTTTTTCATTTTTTATTATTGTTTTTTTGTGCCCTTGAGCTGTCTCTGTTGTAAAAAATATATATATATATATATATATATATATATATATATATATATATATATATATATATATATATATATATATATATATATATATATAATCTTTGCTTTCCAAACTACCCTCCTACGGTTTCTATCCTTCTCTCTGTACCTTTATCTCCAGTTTCCTTTCTGACCGTTCTATTTCTGCTGTGGTAGACGGTCACTGTTCTTCCCCTAAACCTATTAACAGTGGTGTCCCACAGGGTTCTGTCCTATCTCCCACTCTCTTTCTGTTGTTCATTGATGATCTTCTTTCCAAAACGAACTGTCCTATCCATTCCTACGCCGATGATTCCACTCTGCATTACTCAACTTCTTTTAATAGAAGACCCACCCTACAGGAACTTAACGACTCAAGGCTGGAGGCTGCAGAACGCTTAGCCTCAGACCTTACTATTATTTCCGATTGGAGCAAGAGGAATCTGGTGTCCTTCAACGCCTCAAAAACACAGTTTCTCCACCTATCCACTCGACACAATCTTCCAAATAACTATCCCCTATTCTTTGACAACACCCAGCTATCATCTTCCTCAACACTAAACATTCTCGGTCTATCCTTAACTCAAAATCTCAACTGGAAACTTCATATCTCATCTCTTACTAAATCAGCTTCCTCGAGGCTGGGCGTTCTGTACCGTCTCCGCCAGTTCTTCTTCCCCGCACAGTTGCTGTCCATTTACAGGAGCCTTGTCCGCCCTCGTATAGAGTATGCATCTCATGTGTGTGGGGGAGGGGTCCACTCACACAGCTCTCTTGACAGAGTGGGAATCAAAGGCTCTTCGTCTCATCAGCCTCCTCCTATACTGATAGTCTTCACCTCTCAAATTCCGCCATCATGTTGCCTTTCTTTCTATCTTCTATCGATATTTTCATGCTGACTGTTCTTCTGAACTTGCTAACTGCATCCTCCCTCCTCCCATGGACCGCTGCACAAGACTTCTCATTCTCATCCCTATACTGTTCAAACTCTATGTAAGAGTTAACCAGCATCTTCACTCTTTCATCCCTCACGCTGGTAAACTCTGGAACAATCTTCCTTCATCTGTATTTCCTCCTGCCTATGACTTGAACTCTTTCAAGAGGAGGGTATCAGACACCTCCTCCCGAAATTGACCTCTTGTTTTGAACACCTTTAACCTCTGTTCTGAGCAGTAAGTAGGCCTTTTTTATATATTTTCATTACGCCCTTGAACTACCTCCGTAGTAAAAAAAAAAATATATATATATATATATATATATATATATATATATATATATATATATATATATATATATATATATATATATATATATATATATATATATATATATATATATATATATATATATATATATATATATATATATATATATATATATATATATATATATATATATATATATAACGTTTCTCCTATGGGGCTGGTAGACTTGGTGGGGCCTGCAGCCCCAGCCTGTTATAGCGAAGGCAAATGTTTATAGTGGCGCTATGTTGCTTGGTTCATTCTGTCCTCCGAGCTAGTCTTTGATCTCTATTAGCGAAAATCTAAAGTCCGAGTTTATAGATAGTCTTCAGGGCATCATGTGGGTAGTCTTAGGCCACTCGGCGATGACTGAAATTTGTCAGCTTGTAGCGGGGACGCAAATCGTCGCATATTCCGAAGTCTCTTGTTCGGCATCGGGAGAAATTAGGACCAATCAGCGGCAGTGAGCGCGGGGTGCTGAGGGGTTCTTGTCAGGCCAGAATTGATGGTAACTATGACAATGTGCGCGTGACATTTATTTTACTATTATGCCTACTATTTTTAAGATTTAATACTATACTCACTGTTTTTAAGATGCAGAATTGGAAATGGAGAGTCTCTCTCTCTCTCTCTCTCTCTCTCTCTCTCTCTCTCTCTCACTCTCTCTCTCTCTCTCTCTCTCTCTCTCTCTCTCTCTCTCTCTCTCTCTCTCTCTCTCTTCCTTTTCCTTTGTATTCTACATATATTAGGAACATCTTAATAAAATAATAATCATTATTTTTAATAAAAAGCTTTTAGCATAAAATATATATTATTTCCTCTTCTTCCTCCTTCTTCCCATTCCTTTTACCTTGTCTTCTACATATTAGGAACTAATAAATAAATAATACATTATTATTGTTAAAAGTGGAATGTGGAGAGGAAAGGAGGACATTATGTCAAACGAATGGGGAGAGGAAAGGGAGGGTGCGTGACATGAGAGAGTAGAGTCTAGAGGGGATGGTCACCCTTCTGCACTCCACCATGGCAAGATATAGGGAAGTGTTCGATTTTGAAGAGGACGGGATTTTTACTGCAGCCACAACGGTGAAGGATGACATTATATGACATGGGTAGGCGGTGGCTGAGTGGTTAGCGTGCGGCTCTGCATTCACCGCGTGCTGGACGACGCGGATCTGAATCCCACGCTACCACCTGGGATTTTCAGTCACCGCCGAGTGGCCTAAGACTACCCACATGCTGTCCAGAAGACCACCCACCAACCCGGACTCTAGAAGAACCGTCTAAGTGAATCAAGAATGAGTTCCGGAGAGCAGCATGAGCCAAAAATTGATGGCGCCACTATAAACAATTGACTGCGCCATGACGGGCTTCGGCCGACCGCCAGGCCCCTGGAGAAAGCCTATCGACGCTATAGGAAACACGTAAATATATATATATATATATATATATATATATATATATATATATATATATATATATATATATATATATATATATATATATATATATATATATATATATATATATATATATATATATATATATATATATATATATATATATATATATATATATATATATATATATATATATATATATATATATATATATATATATATATATATATATATATATATATATATATATATATATATATATATATATATGTATATATATATATTTTTATATATTGAGATATTTATATTTATTTTTTTTTTTTACATCGTTGCCTGTTGCGCCGGTAGGCATCTTCCTGGTGGGGCCTGATGGTCGGCCCACGGCTTCTTCCAGGTGGGGCCTGATGATCGGTCCAGCCCGTTCTGGCGCAGGCGAGTGTTTTATAGTGGCGCCATCTTCCATTGGCCCATGCTGCCCCCCGGAACTCGTTCTTGATTCGCTTGGACGGCTTCCTCTAGAGTCCGGTTATATATATATATATATATATATATATATATATATATATATATATATATATATATATATATATATATATATATATATTATATGATATAATATAACTGCGCTGAGCTCAGTGAGACCATTATGTCCTTCTGCTTAGAAGACAAGGGAAAAAGGAGAAGAGAGAGAGAGAGAGAGAGAGAGAGAGAGAGAGAGAGAGAGAGAGAGAGAGAGAGAGAGAGAGAGAGAGAGAGAGAGAGAGAGAGAGAGAGAGAGAGAGAGAGAGAGATCCTCTCTCCATTTCCAATTCTGCATCTAAAAAATAATCAGTATAGTAGTAAATTTTAAAAATAGTAAGTATAATAGTAAAATAAAAGTCACGCGCATAATGGCGTAGTTATCCATCAATTCTGGCCTGACAAGACCCACTCAGCACCCCCGCGCTCACCGCGCGCGCTAATTGGTCCTAATTTCTTATGATGCCGAACCATAAGAGATTCGGGAATATGCATCCGTATCTTCCTGGACGCCGCACCCTCACGCTCACTGGTCACTCAGCCACCGCACGAAGATTCTACTAATCTGAACAACTGATCAGTGCTTCTCTTAATTGAGTCGAGTCATGTCTCATGATTCATAAAATTAAGGATATAATTGTAATGTACCATTGTTTTCATTGAAAGAAATGATAATGGATTAAACAAACAAAAAATAGGTAAGAATACAAACGACGGTGACCACATTTTGATACCCCACAGTTTACGATGGTGGAGACGGTGACCACGGCGATATTTGATCAATTCGAATCCTTGAGGACACGGAAGCCATTGGTGGTGGGACTTGTGTGCCTGCTCCTCTTCGTCAGCGGCCTCACTATGTGCCTGCAGGGAGGCGTCTACATGTTCGAGCTCTTCTTCTTCTTCTCATCCAGTGTATCGGTCATTATTCTCGCTATTGTGGAGATTGTGGCTATCCAGTATGTTTACGGTAAGTGTGTGTGTGTGTGTGTGTGTGTGTGTTCGCAATCCGTGGTCTGATCACGCGATAGACTCGCAATCGCAAGCCAGCACCCTCCCTGACTAAGGAGCCATACGACAGGCGGATCGATTCACGCCCGCATTTTTTTTGTAGTAGTTTGAAGAACCTGGCAATTATATATGTAACAAGCGGCATCTCCCATCTATCAGACCAAGCTGAAATTTTATGCAATATTGGAAAGTTTGTGTCTTCGTCAGTGAGGACCAAATTTTCTAATGAAAATATTGAGTCTAACGTCAACACCATTGATGTAAATTATAACCGGCACTGGGCCAAGAATCGAGCCCTGAGGGACACCACTAGCGGCAGGCTCCCACTTAAATCCATCGATCACCACTCTTTGCTGTGTGTTTCTCAACAATTTTGCGATCCATTGGTGTACTTTATCGTTAGTACCTAGTTGCTTGATTCTATAAAGCAATTTATGTAGTGGAATTTTATCAAACGCTTTCTGAAAATCGAGATAGACTATGTCCAGTGATTTGGTTACGTCATAAATTGTGAAGATGTTATAAAAGGTCAATAGGTTCGACAAGCAGGATCTCTTATTATAAGCCATGTTGTGAATCCTTAATCAATGACTGTCTTTCAAGGTAACTCACAATTTTGTATCTAATTATTCTCTCAAGTATCTTACCTACTACTGAAGTTAGACTAATGTACCTGTAATTACGCAGTACTTTTTTGTCTTCTTTCTTAAAAATCGGTTTTATATTAGCCATTTTCCAATCCGAAGGGACGATTCCTTGTCACAAGTACATATTGAATACGGTTGTGAGCATAGAGAGTATTTCGTTTTTGTTTCCTTAAGTAGTATAGGATAGACATTGTCCGGTCCTGGACCTTTTAAGTTTTAAGAGATTGAGGGTATTAAAGACTTCATTGTGTTATTACAAAGTCAGGCAAGGTCTGAGTGGGATTATCGCTAATCTTATATTCACCGCTGGTTTTGGTGGTAGTAGAGGTAAGACTGCATTAAATATCGAGGAAAAATAATTGTTCAAAAGTTCGCAAATGGGTTGGCTTTCAGTTACAAATTTACTATTGTTGTCAATTAAGGGTTCAATCCACTTAATCGCCTATTTTGTTCTTTTATATAACCGAAGAAAGTCTTTGGCTTAGTGTTACAATTTGCAACCAATATTTTCTTCGAACCTACGCTTTGCCAGACTTACTATTCTTCACTCGTCACCTGGCTTCATGATTAAGTCAAATGTTTTCTGGCGTGTTTTGCTTTTTCTTTAGCCTCCTGTAAGCCTTTAGCCTATCAAATGAGCTCAGAAGGCTGAGAGGACATAGTACATTCTCTGAGACGAGGAGGCCTGGCAGTAGCGAGATCAGTAGAAGGTGGTACACCTTTACTGGTCCGGCATGAGCAATGGTTCCATCTCCAGGGGTAGCTATGGCCATCTCCAGCCAACTGCCTCCATTTGTGGTTGGGGTTACTCCAGTTGACGAGCGTATAATGCGAGTGAGGCAGAAGCACACACTGGGCTTCTGTGTCTCTTGTTGCAGTGTACGCTGCTACCGAGATGCGGAAACGGAAGAGAAGGAGATGTTCGCTGTACCAGACTCCTATTACACCAGTCCCCTCCCTGGGACACACTCATTGTATTAGGGTAACTTCAATGTTACTACTGGCAATTGGACAGGGTTGGCTACATGACATTTGTTGGTCCCCAAGGTTCTGGTACTAAGAACATCAACAGCTCTCTACTCTTAAATTTTGCAAGATCCAGCAGGTTGAGAATTGTGGGTTCCTTGTACCAGAGACCAGAGATGCACCCTGAACTTGTATAGCTATGCTGGAGGGTGGCTAAGAAGATTGACCACATCTCGTAAGTACTCGTTGGAGGATACCAGAACTGCAGGGCTAACCTGAGTGCTGAGTACTTGCAACGAGCATAGCTGTTGTTGGAACGCCTGCTGTTACATGTCAGGTCTAGAAGAATCTCGAGATGCAATAATACTGTGTTCCATCTCGAGAGGATGAAGGACCAGGCTTTTTTTTTTTTTTTACAGCATAGGGACAACTTGAAAAAAAAGGAAACAGTAATGAAAAATTACAGCTACCACTGCTCCTATAAAAGCGTTCAGAGGACTGGCTGAAAGAGAAATCAATTTCAGGAGGTGAGGTGTCCTGATACCCTCCTCTTGAAAGAGTTCAAGTCAGGCAGGAGGAAATACAGATGAAGGAAGATTGTTCCAGAGTTTACCTGCGTGGAGGATGAAAGAGTGAAGGTGCTGGTTAACTCAAAGTGTAAGGATTTGGATAGTAAAGGGATGAGCTTGAGTAGAAAGTCGTGCAGTGTGGCCTCGGAGGGGGGAGGCATGCAGTTAGCAAGTTCAGAAGAGCAGACAGCGTGAAAATGTCGATAGAAGATAGAAAGAGAGGCAACATGGCGGTGGATTAAGAGGTAGAAGACTATCAGTAAGAGGAGGGGAGATGATGAGACGAAGAGCCTTAGACTCTTCTCTGTCCAAGAGAGCTGTGCATGTGTGGAGTCCCCTCTCAACAACAACAACAACACGTGAGATGCCTGAATATGGATAGCAACTGTGCGGGTGAGAAGAATTGGCGGAGACGAAACAGAGCGCCCAGCCTCGGGGAAGTTGATTTAGTAAGAGAAGAGATGTGAAGTTTCCAGTTAATATTTTGAGTTAAGGAGAGACTGAGGATGTTTAGTGTAAAAGAAGGTGACAGCTGAGTTTTGTCGAAGAATAGGGGATAGGTGTTTGGAAGACTGTGTCGAGTTCATATTTGGAGACATTGAGTTTTTGAGGAATTGAAGGATGAAAGGTTCTTCACCCAATCGGAAATGATAGCTGTCAGAGGTTGTTGCTCTGCAGCCTCAAGTCTGGAATCATGCAATTCCTGTTGAGAGGGTCCTCTGTTGAAAGAAGTTGAATAACGCAGAGTGGAGTCGTCAGCCTACGAGTGAATATGTCAGTTTGTTATGGAAAGAAGATCATTGATGAATAATAGGAAGACCCTGTGGGACACCACAGTTGATATGTTTAGGGAAAGAACAGTGACTGTCTACCACAGCTGAGACAGAACGGCCGGACAGGAAACTGGAGATAAAGGAACAGAGAGAATGATATAATCCGTATGAGGGCAGTTTAGAAAGCAAAGAGTTGTGCCAGACTATCGAAGGCTTTCGATATGTTCAGCGCAACTGAGAAAGTTTTACCAAACGGCTAAGAGAGGATGACCAAGAGTCAGTTAAGAGAACAAGAAGATCGCCAGAAGGCCTTGCGGAACCCATACTGGCGATCAGATAGAAGATCAGAAGTGGAAGGTGCTTTGAATCTCCGTTAAGGATTGATTCAAAAGCTTTAGAAAGAGAGGAAGCTGTTATAGGCGGTAGTTTGAGGATAGGAACGATCACCCTTCTTAGGCACAGGCCGTATGAAGGCGTACTTTCAGCAGGAAGGAAAGGTAGATGTTGATGGGCAGAAGCGAAAGAGTTTGACCAGGTAGGGTGTCAGTACGGAAGCACAGTTTTAAGACAATAGGATGCACTCCATTAGGTCCATAAGCCGTTTGAGAGTTGAGGCCAGAGAAGGCATAGAAAACATCATTCTTAAGAATCTTAATAACAGTACAAGGAGTCAGAGGAGGGATGGTAGGAGGAATATGCCCAGAATCATCCAGAGTGGAATTTTTACAGAAAGTTTGAGAGAAGAGTTCAGCCTTAGAGATAGCTGAGACGGCGGTGCTGCCAGGGTTAAGGAGAGGAGGAAAGATGAAAAAGTGAAATTGGAGGAGATATTTTGGCTTAAAAGAAGTCTCTGGAAAAATTAGAAAAGCAAAGTTTTTGATATTTACAATGGATGAAAGAACTTTTGGTAAGTCGAATAATAGATGTGCTTAGGCGTACGCAGTGGCAGTCTTAATCGGTTCAATGTGCTCATCACCCTTGAAGACCCTGTAGAACGGTGGGAGTCCTTCAAACGTGAGACTCTTCGAGCTGTCAGGAAGTGCATTGGTGAGCGCCCGAGATCAAGGAGTAGATTTGCCTCGGCGGACACGCTAGAGAATATTGAGGAAATTCGCGCTGACAGACTTACTGGAAATCGGACCACAGGGCTCTGTCGCAGGACTAGAGCTCCACTGAGGAGGAGAGGGCATCTAAATGAATGACCTCCGACTGCTTATCGAGCCCTGAAGAAGCTCTGCCCGAGTCTCCCTCTCAGGTGCAGGCATGGAGTGAATAAGAAAATTGAGTATTCGAATACGAAAGCGAATACGAATACGAGTTCGAATACACTGAATTGGTTTTAATTCGAATACAATACGAATATTTTTGAAAGTATTCATGAATACATTCATAAATACTTTTCATTGGAAAATACCTTCTTGACGCTACTGTGTTTAGCACTGTTCTAATTTTATGTAACAGTAGTATGAGCTCAAAAAGCGAACCTGTACTGTACACAACCATTACACGCCCACCCAGGAGGTTGAGTTGTAAGGAACAACGGCTGTTGTCTCTGATAATAATTGAAGTATTCGTCAGATTATTTGCTGAATACGAATACTCTTTCCTTGTATTCGAATGCGAAATGACAATACTTTGATTTCTATCAATATCTATTCGAATACGAATACGAATACACCTAAATATGGTATTCGAATGTATTCAGATACGAATACCGAATACGAATACCCATCCCTGTTCAGGTGAGCGCTATGCGAACAACTGATGGTTTTCTCGTGTCAGACATGAATGGGCAGAGAGCTCGTTGGACTGAGTACTCTGAGCAGCTGTACATGGACCCTCCAGTAGCAGTTTCCAGTTGCTGGGTTGTAAATGATGGATGCTGATCCATTCGTTGACGAAAGCCCTGCCTCTCTGGAAAGGCCACCGGCATTTTACCCCACGCCTGTAACATCAGCGCGGAGCTGCTCAAAGCTGGAGGTGAGGCCATGATCCACGGGTTGCATGCGGTCCGGTACTATTCCTCCTGACTGGAAGAGGGGGTTGGTCGTCCCTATCTGGAAAGGAAAAGGGGATCGCCAGGACTGCAACAACTACTGTGGTATTACACTGCTCAGTGTGCCAGGCAAAGTACTTGTTCATCTACTGCTGATGCGAATTCGCAGCCAGCTGCTGAAGCTGCAAAGACCTGAACAGCCTGGGTTCATGCCTGGTAAGTCAACAGCTGACCGTATCCTAGCGCTTCGCGTACTGGTGGGGCGCCGACGTGAGTTTCGACAGGAGGTGCTTGCTTGTCGATCTCAAGAAGGTGTTTTATTCAGTGAATTGTGAAGCACTCTGGGATTCTCTGCTACTCCGAGGGATCCCTGCAAGGACTATTGTTTTCCTGACTGGCCTGTATTCTAGGACAGAGAGTGCTGTGAAGTGTGTGGGGGGCTTCTCCAGCTTCTTTCCCGTGAATGCGGGAGTGAGGCAGGGCTGTGTCCTTACCCCATCGCTTTTCAACACTTGTATGGACTGGGTACTGGGCAGAGTTGTGGACCAGAGTCATTGCGGAGCATCCATTGGCAATACCAGGGTCACTCACCTTGTTTTTGCTGATGATGTAGTAATCCTAGCGGAGTCGCTGAAGGTCTTGGTGATGGCTCTCGAGGCACTCCACGAGGAAGCGAAGCCCTTGGGACTTCAGGTCTCCTGGGCCAAGACCAAGGTACAGGTGTTTGGAGGCTAGCTGGATGACACAGTACAGTCTGTTAATGCATGTGGCGAGGACATTGAGATCTCAGAAAGTTTCACGTATCTTGGAAGCGTAGTTCATAAGAACGGTGAGTCTGACCATGAGTCTTACGACGGATTGGTCTGGCCCACGGTGTTATGGACTCGCTTAACACGAGAATATGGCGCTGTCGATACCTGTGCAGAGGGACAAAGATCCGGATCTTCAAGTCCCTTGTGCTCCCTGTCTTATTCTATGATTGTGAGACATGGACACTAAATGTAGACGTGGAGAGGCGGATTGATGCTTTTGGTAATAAGTGTCTATGCAGAATCATGGGATATCGCTGGAATGATTTGTGTCAAACCGGCGACTACTCCGTGAGACTGATTCGACATATATTACCTGTATAGTCCGTCAACGCCAACTCCGGCTATATGGGCACGTGACACGTTTACCGGAAGCTGATCCTGCTCATCGGGTTCTCTCTGCAAGAGACAATTCTGAGTGGAGGAGGCCATGGGGACGCCCACGGAGTTCGTGAATTCAGCAAGTCGATAGATCCTGCCGGGAGGTACTCGGGGTGAGAAGGGGGCCTGGATGGAGACTCGCCCGGAGAGACCCCGGGCTTGGTGTCGTAGGGTGGGCGAGGCGACGCTCCCCCCGGCGTATGCCCCATTGATATATATATATATATATATATATATATATATATATATATATATATATATATATATATATATATATATATATATATATATATATATATATATATATATATATATATATATATATATATATATATATATATATATATATATATATATATATATATATATATATATATATATATATATACATATATACACTATATATATATATATATACATATATATTTAGATATATATATATATATATATATATATATATATATGTACATATATATATATATATATATATATATATATATATATATATATATACATATATATATATATATATATATATATATATATATGTATATATGTACATATATATATATATATATATATGTACATATATAAATATATATATATATATATATATATATATATATATATATATATATATATATATATATATATATATATATATATATATATCCAACAAGTGAACCTTTAACTTTAAGTACAATCATAATCTTTTAAGCAATGTTAAGAGTTTGAATTAAAATGAAAGTATTCAGTTGCGTTATAAGTTGGAACATTGGCCCCAATTAAAAACGATGTGTCGCATCACTTTCTCTGTGCAGAGCATTCACCATTGATAAACAAGACAGAAGAACATGTTTTATGTCGTATTTCGTTTATTGAGGCAATTCCATCAGAGCGAGCAGGAAGGGGAATCGTGTAGGGTTATTTAGCCTTGCCTAAAAGACCTCAGCGTCAACTTCAGGGCGAGTCATCCCCACGTCCTGCTCGGAAGAACTCCAAAACCTTTTGTCTACAGTCATGAATGACTACTAATGGACTCGGATTTGGTTGAAAATTTGTAAATTCAACAGCATCGTTAATTATGCTTTGATGGGCCATTACACTTATTCGCAACTGTATATTTAGAATATATCCTATGAAAGGGAAATACTACTAGCAAGCAAAAAATATTATGTTACTCCATCGTACCTATTTTCTGCTTCTTTGCTGTTTGGTGTGTTCTGACTTCGGTTTGTTACAACTATTTGGTTTTGTTAAGCAAACTGTGTTTTCTCTGGAATTAGTAAACAGTTTATATACGCCAGACTTTTGTTGGATTTTTTTAGGGTGCAATTGTGAAATGTGGTTTCTTGAGTGATATTTTTTGGTGAGTCATCGGTGGCGTTATGCTTAAACCGATGGTGACAAGGAGGAGGATGAAAATGTTGATCGTAACAAAAATCATTGTAATAATAATTGTGACAATGGTAATATTAAAAAATAATAAAAAATCAATAACGGTTATAGAAGTGGCAAAACATTAAGTTAGGAATGAATACTAATTTATATCAAGTACACATTATGACAAAAAATAGAAAACAGTAGGTAGGGCCACCAAGATGTGAGAACAAACACTAAATCTGTTTTGGAACAGGCGAAGAACAAATGGAAGAGAAAAAGTTTTCTGCTCTGCCTAAGAAACTGTGGCTTGATGAAGTACTTACCCAAGGCTTTGCAGCACGTCGATCTTCTTGATTATTCTTTGGAGCTCATATTCAGAATTGACCACTGATGAAACAAATTTTGTTAAGTTTGTAAAATATGCAGGTGTTCT